>NW_015659941.1:910833-918666 GCF_001515625.1 Sinocyclocheilus rhinocerous | reverse complement strand
TACTGATACATAGTAAGAAAAATGGGTAAGAAAAACTGAAACAGAAGGGAAACAAGTAATAGGAAAGAGGAGACATAAAAAGCGATACTTATGTCCTTTGCCGGTGTCCTGCCCGGTGGAGTCGCACGGTAGAGTCGATGGTCTTTACACTCTTCGGTTTGCACACGACCGCAGCTGCGACCGCTTCCGCAGTAAACTAAGCTTTTTTTTTATTCGTTTAACAAAACTCAAATTGAATTCAGCTGGACACACTTTCCTGTTTATCACAACAAATGGCCAAGCAAAGCACACGACACTGACAAGGTACGCGATACAGTAGGAGACCAAACACGATTTTCTCGAGCCTATCTCTGAACAGTCAGACTGCGACAGTCAAGTGAGTGTAGAGGGCTTGTAATCATACGTTATAGCTTTTATCGGTAATTTCTGTGTAATTTTCGAGCTGCATCCTGTTTAAGTTTGTGATTGTAAATAAAAAAAAAAGTAAAAAAGTTACTAATGATTTGAATCATGTGTGATGATCACAGAGAAGGAGGATGGTGGGGAGGCTGGCTGACACAGAGCTTCCAGGCCGTCAAAGACAAGGTGAGACAAATCCAGACCATAATCCAGATCAGATCCAGTGTGGACGTATCATATGGATAATGCTGAAATGTTTTAGGAATCTCTCAGCAATGTGTTTGGGAAAAGCAATGATTGATCTGTGCTTATAAGCAGTGGTAGAAGTTGTGAAACCACTAGTTAGATGCTACGTTTTTACATTCTTTTTAAATTGAATTAAAAATGATTAATTCACACATTATCAGTATAATAATGCGAGTGAAACAGTTGAACCGAAAAACCCAACATACATTTATAGTATTTATATGTACCCCCTTTTGCTTTATTATTATTTTTTATGTCATAACCTTTGTTTCATTCTTAAACGATGTTTAATTCCAGGTTTAGATGTAAATACATCCCAGATTATAATGCTGAAATGTTTTAGGAATCTCTCAGCAATGTGTTTGGGAAAAGCAATGATTGATCTGTGCTTATAAGCAGTGGTAGAATGAATGAAACCACTAGTTAGATGCTACGGTTTTACATTCTTTTTAAATTGAATTAAAAATGATTAATTCACACATTATCAGTATAATAATGCGAGTGAAACAGTTGAACCGAAAAACCCAACATACATTTATAGTATTTATATGTACGATGTTTAAACGATGTTTAATTCCAGGTTTAGATGTAAATACATCCCAGATTTTTAATGTGGAGAGTCAAAATGTAGATCAAATAATTTTACTGATAGCTGGATGTAGTCATAATTAGTACATTTGATTTCTTGTGTAATATTTTGTACAAAATGATTGACAGGTAATGTGTTCATTACCATGCATCAAATTTGGTTTCAGTCCTGCCTAAATTTGTATTCAAATTAATTTGAATGAATATTTAACTTTTATTTTTATGATTATAATTTTTAAAAATAAAACATATTAGTGTTGTTCATAAAATTAATAGTTACATGAACATTTAATAATAATTTATGAAATTTTTGTGTCCATTTGGTTTTAGTATTTGTATTATTTATGTGAATATTTCTTGTTTATTTGAGTGAATATATTTTGAAATGAATATGAGTGCTCATGAAATGAATATTTATATGAATACTAATCATAAAATGATGGGTTGTCTCAACAGTCAGCTGAGGCGTATGAGTTTATCAAACGGGACCTGACAGAATTCTCCAGCGTGGTCCAACATGACACGGCATGCTCCGTTGTTGCAACAGCGAGCGCCATTAAGAGCAAACTGGCAGTAAGGAAACAGTTTTACAACACACCAAAACAATGTTAATGCTTACCTTCTTACCTTGTTTATTCTTCAGTGCTAAAGCTAGACATATCACCCCCTTAGTTTAGTTTATGCAGATGCAAACCCTAGCCACAAATGATAGTTGATATGCTATTTTGCTTTTTTTAGGTCGAAAGTTCATCAGAGGCCACGGAAAAGGTGAAGAAGGGCATTTCGAATATTCTGGGTGTGATCACAGACACTTTGGCCCCTCCCCCAGACAAGACCATCGACTGTGACGTCATCACGCTGGTAGCCACTCCGGCAGGCACAACAGAGGTGTATGACAGCAGCAAGGTCAGCCACATCCACATAGGTTAAAGAAATAATATATAAATAAATAATAGGTTAAAATAAATACATGCATATAGTGTTGTCACGGTACCAAAATTTCAGTATTCGGTACCAATACCAGTGAAAATCCACGGTTTTCGGTACCAAAGCAAAACACAAAAACATGCTAATTAAAAAATTTAACTATACTTTCATTTAATCCAAACTGTGTACATATTTAATTTTAAAGGGCTTTTAAAACCTTCTAAAGTTATTCAGCCAAGAATAACAACTAACTAAGTTATCTAAAAATAAAAAAGAAGCCCAGAATGCACCGGTATTTAAAAAAAACATTTTCATTTTTTTAGTACCGACTTGGTACCGAAGTACCGGGTCTTTTGACAACACTACATGCATACATATTTACATGTATAATTAAATTCATATACTGCATTTCCTCTCAGGCTCGACTCTACAGTCTTCAAGCAGACCCTGCTACATACTGCAATGAGCCTGACGGTGTGTAAATGCTTCATGTTTTCTCAATATCTCAAACACGGATGTGTTTTTAAGAGTTTTAAAGAGTATTCCATGTATTTTTCTCTTTCCAGGCCCTCCACAACAGTTTGATGCCTGGTTGTCCAGTTTCACACTGGAAGAGAGGAAAGCCGAGATCTCTGAACTGCTGGTCAACAGCCCCGCCATAAGAGCTCTTTATACTAAAATGGTATGATGAAGAAAAAGGAAAAAATGAAATTGCATCATATGACCCCTTTAATGCACTTCCTTACTGACCACGATTCATCTGTGCATGTTATTCCACATAATAAAATAATTAATTTGCTTGTGTTGGCGTCAGGTCCCGGCAGCAGTGGCTCATTCAGAGTTCTGGCAGCGGTACTTCTATAAAGTGTTCCAGCTGGAGCAGGTACAGCAGATCTGTGTCTAATACTGACCCTTGAGCTGAAATCAGGCTTATGAGCTTATCTGAACACACACAGCTCAGACGCTCAAACAACATAATGACATCAGTATGAGTCACAGGAAACTTACCAGCACAGCACTTTCTTTTGTTGAGGTTTTATATTTGTTCTAGGTGTGGTATCAAACAGGCATTGAGTTAGTTAAAGAGTAACATGGTAGCGCCATCTGCTGGTCATGTATGTATATGCAATTGGTTTGCAGGATTTAGTAGAGGTCTGCACGGGCTCAAGGCAAAAGAAAAAACACTTACCAGTTATGAAAGTTTATGAACATCAGGTGTAGCGGTCACATAAATTCTGCCGAGTTTCTGAATGGTTGTATACGACAAGACAATAATTCTTCCATCGCGCAAATTCTTTCTGTTTTCTTTTGATTTATTCTATTATTACTTGCTACGTGTACTGTGTTAAGCTAACTGAGACTTGTTATAGCACTTGCATATCATTGTTCTTTTGTTGATTTTGATTGCTTCTATTGTCCTCATTTGTAAGTCGCTTTGGATAAAAGCGTCTGCTAAATGACTAAATGTAAATGTAAATTTACTCACCCTTATGTCATTCTTAAACTTTCTGTAAATCACAAAAGCTGGTCAGTAAAACAGTTCTGGGTCTATATGTTCTAGAATGAGGATACTAATTAATATGGCTTTTGTTTTAATGAGTTGTCATTAAGTTGTCATCTATGTGGTGGCATTTTAAGGGGATGTACAGCTCCCTTTAATGTGACTATATTTATAAAATGGCACAGTATCTTGTACCTTATTTATCTAAAATGTGTGTGTTTGTAGGAGGAGGCCAGGAGAGTAGCGCTGAAGCAGAGAGCAGAGCAGACGGATCATTCTGAGAGTCTTGGTTGGGAGGAAGAGGATGAAGAAGGTTTGGCTAAAATTTGCATAATTTAGTGCAATTTATTTGGATTTTTAGTGGAAAGTGTCAAGCATACTAGCTAGTTTAACCTTGCTGTTTATTTGCCTTAAAAGGCAGCTCACAAGGTTTTAGAGCAGAGCATTTGTGTTCCTTTATCACCATCTTTCTTCTGTCTTTCTCTAGGTGAGTTTCTCGGGGCCACGTCGTCTTCTCGCTTAGATTTCACGCCACCTGTCGAAGAGGCATGTGTCCCTTCGGTAACAATAGAGGCCACCCCTGAAAGCTCCTCACCCTCTCAAGTGGTGGTTTCCACCAGCAACGTCGCATCTGACGTCACTCCCTCTGTAAGCAGCGACAGCGTCAGCTTCCCCACCCAGATCGAGAATCAAGCGGACTCCGTCACCATCAGAGTCACGCAGCCATCGCCCGCTGCAGACGAGGTCTCTCAGAAACTCTCAGAGGCCAGCCTACAGGAGACATTCCCGGAGGAGCGACCCTCACAGACCGCCAGAGAGGACGTAGCTCAAGACCTCCGAGTGTTTGAGCTCAACTCAGACAGCGGCAAATCCACACCCTCCAATAACGGCAAGAAAGGTGAAACTGTTTTTGAATAAAGAAATAGTTTTTTTTTTTAAACATCAAAACATAGCATTTGATCAGAAGTGACAGTCGAAACATTTATAATGTTACAAAAGATTTCTATTTTAAATAAATGCTGTTCCTTTGAACTTTCTGTTCATCAATCAATCCACAAAAATATTAAGCAGCACAACTGTTTTCAATATTGATAATCAAAAATGTTTCTTGAGCAGCAAATCAGCATATTAGAATGATTTCTGAAGGATCATGTGACACTGAAGACTGGAGTAATGATACTGAAAATTCAGCTTTACATCACAAGAATAAATTAAATTTTAAAGTATATTCAAACAGAAATGTTATTTTAAATTGTAGTAATATTTCACAATATTACTGTTTTGACAGATCAAAAAAATGTACACTTGGTGAAGCATATATATATATATATATAACCCCCCCCCCCCAACATTTAAACAGTAGCACATAATTTGATATGAATGAAGTATTGAATTCTGATGTTATGTCTGCACTGTGTGTTTGTGCACATGTAGGTTCGAGTACAGATGTCAGTGAAGACTGGGAGAAGGATTTCGATCTGGATATGACAGAAGAAGAGGTTCAGATGGCTTTGTCTAAAATAGACGCAACAGAAGAGGTTTGTTCTTCACGATCAGTTAATCAAGTAGAAATGCTGAAGATCTTTACACCATGTTTAGAAATAATACTATTTTACTTCCTATTTTCTGGCTGTGATTGGACAGTGACTAGACTGTGTTCTTTTCCTCATTTGGTAGATGCCTTTATCCAAGATAAAGAATTTGTTTCACTGAGTTTAGATGTCTTGTGCATGTTTATGCATGGCCAGTTCAAAGTTCTTGTTTTAGCGGATTAGTCGATTGATGTGCGAGTAGGATGCCTCTTATAGGATGTTTTCTGCGACTCATCAGGATGCTTTAGCATTTACAAGTCAAGTGACCTTTATTTTTATAGTGCTTTATACAATACAGATTGTTTCAAAGCAACTTCACGGTATAAAACAGAAAAATAACAGAAACAATCATGCGAACTTCATCAAATATGAGGCATATTCAAGTTCTGCTGTAAAGCAGCTCTAATAACACAGTAGTGTCATTATTCAGCTCCAGACAGTTCAGTTCAATAACTGTTTAAAGTTCATCAGTTATGGAACAAGTTCAGTGATAAGCAGTTTTGCTGAAGACAGCAGTGTTGATATTTATCTCAACTCAGTTCAGTGTTCAATAAGTGTCAATGTTGCAAGATTTGTTAATTATGAACAAACTAGATTCAGCTATGAAGCAGTTCTACAGAAGACAATAGTGTCATTATTCATCTCGTTTGGTTCGCAGTAAATGCTGCTCCATCTTTGCAAGCGCTGTGAGTCTGAGCTGCTTATAACATGGTTAATAACAATATTGTTATTAATATTATTGTTTTAGATTTTTTTTAAATATTTGCATGACTTTATATTGATATTATGTTATTACAATGGTAATATTTTAATTTTAATATTTTTTTATTTAGTAATAATAATAATTATTATTAGTCATATTACCATAAAGACAAAAATTGTTAACATTTTGCAGCCCTAAAAAAAAAAATCACATTTTAAACCACAACCGCAATTTTAAACTGAAAAATATCGAAATTATAATTTATTAATTTTTTTGCCCAAATCGTGTCGCCCTAGATGTTACTCATTATTAAATGTTAAACAAAACCAAAGTTTTATTTTAAAATCTACGTTTCTTTCTTGCAATGTGGTTATAAGTTTGTCTGACCACCTCCAAATGGTTTTTGAGTGATTCGATCACAAGATATTTCGGATTTTGTGCTGTCCATTTGTGATGTGATCATCCGAGAGGAATGGCAATACCAGGTGCAGTAATAAATTCAGTTTTCGTTATTTTATTTCTTTACCAGTTGGAAGATGAGGACTGGGAGAACTGGGAGTGAGAATCTGGTGGAGGGAATTCTGGCCCGATATCGACGCGAGATGTTGCTGTCCCCAAAGTGAACCATGCTTAATATATATATAACTCCTAGTCTACGGCCACACCTGCTCATTCAACCAGTCCAGTGAGCGGGTCACCTCCTGCAAATGAAATTTACACGCTAGCTAAACACATGTCCACCAAGCAGTGATGTGAAGTGTGATGAGGTGATCTGGTCTCACTCTGGCTGTCCTAAAAAATGACCTGCGGTGAAACACTAAGACTGATCAGAGAATGCACGTATCAGTTAATGAGGAGAGGTCATCTCGCAATGCCATTTGTACCTGCCGTATGTACATTAATGTTATTCTTCTTTGGAGATTTCAGTGGGAGGATGCAAATTAACTGCCCGGGCTCCTGATTAGCTGTAATCTATTAAGCTGTTCATCATTCTTATAGGATTAGAACATAATCCTTCACATGAAAAATATATGTAAGTTATGTTTCTTTTTTTTTGGCAAATTTCTTTTTTAATTTAGCTTCTCTTGAAATGCTAACACCTTTGATCTCATGCAAGTTATTCTAGCATTGAGAATGGAGATGGAGAGATGCTTCATTCATTCTGCTGATGCTTCATGGCCTTGTTCAGTGTTATGTGGAATGAAAAAAAATGTCATGCAAAAATTACAAAAAAAGTACTTTCACTAAATGCACCTGTTGTTCCTGTGCTGTCCACTTTATTTCCTTGTCCTTGTCTTCATCTTCTCATAGACTGAAATTGTAATTGTGATATATCGGTGCTTAGCATTTCATCCAGATGGTCATGGGTCACTTGGCTTACTCTAGGTAATATAAAGATCATTTGAGTTCCCATTTATTTGACACTTAAATAACACTTTGTATCAATATAGGATTAAACTGCAGGCCTATATTTCGGGCGTTTTTTTTTAAGGTAAGGCTCATCTTTTGGTGAATACAGCCTCCAGACTGACTCATATCATCTAAATCTCTTGCATGCTGCATCTCTACAGTGTTTCTCTAGACCTTTGCTTTGATCATAATCATATAGACATATTTAAAAAATGGGTCTCAAGCTGTCAATACTTTTTACAGTTATATTGTCCTCTATTTTTCCAATGAACATCCCCATTAAAAGCAATATCATGCAAATTGGTGATTTGTTTGAATAGCCTTTTTTATTTTTGGTAATTTAAAACCACAATGTTGTGCTATATTGTACATACTTGGAAGACTTTGAATATAGCATGCAACTCACTTTTATGCTACCTGTAATTTTTTTCTCTGAATTTACGATGGTTTGAAATAACATGAGTAGA
>NW_015659941.1:905440-910785 GCF_001515625.1 Sinocyclocheilus rhinocerous | reverse complement strand
GGGGGGGGGGGGGGGTAAAATGTGTGACATGTGTGATGACAATGTGACATGTATTTTAAACAGTGCAAGAAGCATTCAGAATTAAGTTTAATTTTACGGCAGTACTGTACTATGCTGTTTTATTTTTAAATGTGGTCGCAATTACAAATTTTCACGGACGAAATCCAGTAATTTCAGTAGAATTCCCCAGACAGATTTCGCAACGGGTTCAAGCTAGTAGTCACTCGAATTCGTTTACCAACAGAAAGCTGCTTGCTTTGGTATTTCTTAAGGCTTTGTTTGAAAGTGACTTCTGTGAGCTGTGCTTCTTACATCGATACACTATTAACAATAGACTAATTTAGTTAATGTGAACGTTTTGCATGTTGTGATTTTGCAACGTCAACGTATCAGATTGTTACAGTGGAGACCATTTGAACTGTTTTTTTAAGGCTCAACTTCACATTTAGTTGCTTAGAAACATAATGGGTTTTCCAAATGAGCTGTCAGGATGAAGACTGAACTCTAGGACTTTTACAGAGATATGATGATGATGAAGACTCCAATAGTCAAACTCCATAAAACATAATCACACTCTGAGCGCAGTAAAACACACTACAGGCACACACACAGAAACACAGGCTACTTCATAATTTTCATTTGACTGTCTTATGTTTAACCCAGAGATGGTGAAAACAGCGGCTGAAGTCATCCGTCTGACGCATAGAAAAACACTTAAAAAATGGTCTAGCCAGAGGCTTACTTTAAAAAAGAGACCCACATCGCATTGATCTGGCTATTAAACTATTCTAACTCTAATTTAGGTATTAATAGTGTGCCGAAACACTTAATAATATTCATAAGGCTGGGTTTGCCTTGCAGGCACCTGCTGCGACTCTCTGGAAACGGAGATGATGACTTGCGATCTAAATATACCTTCAGGAGAAATCTTTAAGCATACATTATTAAAACATGAGCCTCATTTATTTTAGTTGCTTTAATCAATGCAGCAGACATTGGCTGCAATACATTTGAAATGTAGTCTGAAATGAGAGTTTAAACATAGCAGTTTCTTTTGGGGACAGCAGATGGCAGACTTGTCCCAAACCTGTGGTTAAAGCAGAGCGGGTACAGTGCATAGCATTTCCCCCAAAAATAAACAGCTTTTCAGTAGTTTATATAAGTGATATTAATATTTCCCCCCTTTGTTTTAAGTTATGACTTGGTGCTTGGTTGATAAGTTTTTTAATTTCAGCTCAGTTTCTCAGTTTACAGCTTACTGATGTTAGTATGTAAGGAGTGTTTTTTTTTTGTTTTGCATACATTACTTACTGTTTGCTTCTTATGCTGTTTGCTTTATACATTTAAAAAGTAGTGTATGGTACAGTACTAAACTTAAAAACAGTGCTACACTGTTGTCACAAGGCCTCACTACACTCTTAAAAATAAAGGTGCTTCACGATGCCATAGAAGAACCTTTTTGTCTAAATGGTTCCATAAAGAACCTTTAATATCTGAAGAACCTTTCTGTTTCACAAAAGCTTATTTGTGGCGAAAGAAGGTTCTTTATATTACAAAAAGGTAAGAAAGAGATGGTTCTTTAAAGAACCTTTGACTGAATGGTTCTTTGTGGAACCAAAAATGGTTCTTCTATGGCATCGCTTGAAGAACCTTTTGAAGCACCTTTATTTTTAAGAGTGTATGGTGAATGTTTAATCCAGTGATTGGTGTACAGTCATCTCAGAAATGGTTATTTTGCATTTTTAATCTAATTTCATGTAACGTATGTGTCTTAACTTTTTGAAGTCTGAAAAAAAAAAAGCAAATAAAAAAAGATAGCTGTTGACTATCACGAGAGCTATATCTCAATTTACCTACATATACCATGCAAGTTTTGGGACAGGCTGCATTTAAAAGTTAATGAGATAACACATCTTAACATAAAAGTTCACCATGTAATTGCAGATGAAATAAATATTTTGTCATCTGGTTAGATATTGATTATTAATCCCTAAAACCCCTTTATCTAAACCTGACTTTCCTAATCGTCTGTCTCACTTGAATGCCATGTTTGTATTTTTTTAACACATTTTATTTGTGTTTGTAGTTCTGAACCAAATCTTCCTTCAAAGATGTCGGTTGTGGTCAATATTAGCCATTGTAGTGTGCATGAATCTGCACTTAGTAGTAGACCATCCAGGTACCTTAGGAATACTTATTTCAACATACTATAGTTTAGGACACACAAATACTAATTTCAAATACTGTTTAGGGCAGGTCGTACGTGAGTTGCGAAACAGCATAGTTCTAGTTGAATACATTGCATTGTGGGATACTGTTCTGAGCAGTGTGTTATGTTGTATACTGCACATTTTGGCTAATGGTATGTGCAAAAACATAAAGGTGGTTAAATAGTTGCATGAAAGAAAATACCAATCATAATTTAGTTTGCAAATATTACAGTGGCATCATTCCTGTGAGTTATATTTTGAATGTTTGAAAAGTTCATGAATGTTGGTCAAAAGGGAGATCTTCAGATTTTAAATTTCTCAAAAATATGAATATAGACTGCTCACCTTTGACTGATTATCTGTCAGACTTGTGTCTTTATGGAAGTTGTTCAAGTTGAATTAACTGCACAACAAACCCTAACCATAATGCTTGAGGAACATCAAAAAGCCTTTCAAGATCTGTAGAAATGTCTGTGTGTTTTGAGAAAGTGTGATTTAGTATTTGAGCAGTAGTGAGTTGGAAAGATATCGAAAAAGAGAAACCGGATGAGGCGTGGCGGCTCATTATCCCATTCCTATACATTTAACCAAGCCAATTAAAAATAATGAGATTCTTAATGAACTCTTCTCATCACTCTTTAACTTTACTGTCAGTCTAAAACCCTTTCATTTAATTCAGCCGTCCTTGAAACTTGAAGAGTCCTTCACTGTTTTACACACGCACACACACACACACACACACACACCTGATCGCTCTTCAGTTCGTGAGCTTTGAACAGCAGGTTTGTGAAGTGTTTCTGTCTGAATGCTGGTGATGTTAGCCTGTTTTTGTTCTTTTCAGTATTCACTGGGTTTATCAGAGTTTAGAGGGACAATGACGTATGAGTGACTAGAACTTTGGCTCTTTCTCTGTATTTTCACATTACTTCACATTCCATTGTCATACTCGCATGTAAATAGCATAAAGCAATCCTGCCTGCAATATATCTACTGTAGTATAAAGAGTACAATATTGAGTTAAATGCGTTTACATTTATGCATTTAGCAGATGCTTGCTTTCAAAAGAGAAACAAAAGCAAACTGTCAAAGAGCCAACAATATCTGGATAATAAATAGTACATTTTTGATTAAATTTAACTATATACTGTATATGTATCACCACCTTTGATTATTGAATGATGTAAAAGTATACATACAAACTATATTTTTTGTTTGAGTATTTTGAAGCCCGTTTCTTCCATATTACAAAAAAAAAAAAAAGTTTTTGAAAATTGTAATTATTGGATAAAGTCAAAATGATGACAACGTCTATGAGATAGTACGTCATAATTTTGGCTTTTTAAGTCATAAGTGTATGGTAAAATAAAAAAATAATTGCATAAGTATGACAAATTTTGCTTGTCCAAATCATTTTGGTAAACCATTATTATTAATTATGACATAGCTGGCAATTATTTTTATTTCAAAATTGTGACTTTTATTTTACAAGTTTGACTTTTTATCTCATAGTTATGACTTATTTCAAAATGATTATGAAACATGTTTTTTTTTTCTTATGTGATGGAATTTGACTTCTATAATTTTGCGACATGCTCAAAGAAAAAAATATGGAGAGAAACACATACAATATTGAAAAGTATTCATATATATGGTTACGTTTAATAATATTTACAATCCAAACATTGTTGTTGCATATATTATTCTCTGTGAATAAAACATGTAATGCTGCCTGAATTTGACCAAAAGAAGGTATATTAGATAGCAAGATAATTAGCCCTTGTGAGATCTAAAATGTGCAGAAAGAGGCTTTAATATACCCCAGTAACATTTCAAATGAATCAGTTATCGTATTTAACAAATTTAGAGAGCTGACTTTGGTGTAATGGTTTGCGTCTGCTGTAGTATTTCAGATCTGAACACACTGGCACACAGTAGTCTACATCACTTAGGTTGGCGTCTCATTTGGGTTTGCAATGCAGCGGTTGGCATCGTTTGTATTTAATTTACCTGCCATGCCTTTGCCAGTGTTTGCTATAGGTATAATCAGTGTGAGGTAGATGACGTGGCAGAGATCCGTGTTTGTGTGGCTTGGCAGCACTGAGTGTAAATCTCTAGAGCTCGAGGAGGGCAGCCTGTGATTTTCTCCATTGGTTTGGCATCACTCTTATGAAATGTTGTCATTATGTTTTAAGCTCCTGATGCTGTTTAGATGTCAAATTTACCTTTTTTACAACTTGAAATGTCAGGTTGAAATCTCATGAGGGAACCCTCAAGTAACCCTGGTTATTCTTTGACTTTTTGAAGTTTGTGTCATATTTCTTGTCTTTTTTTTTATAGGGTTCCCATTAAAAATCTACTAGGTAATATCCTAATATGTTCGGCTGTAAAATATTTCATTGGCTAGAAAATGACCCTTCAATTTTTTAGCAAGAGATCAGTTGCTCTCGTAAATGCAATCACTATAAAATGATTAAAAAAAAATCTTTATCCAGTAATCACAAATGAAGTGTGGGAACCCTGGTTTTAGCTCACTGCTTCAGTTGCTAACTAGTGTGGTCTCACTCCAGGTGGTCCATGTTCTATCATTGAGAGAGAAAAAAGAAGAAAAAAGCTCCAAACTGGGAGGCACTATAGTCAGAGCCCCGGATAAGACTGGGAGGATGGTTACCATAGAAACAATGCTCCTCTTCTTTATTCCGTTTTGTGTCATCTGTATTCCTGAGACAGATTGTAGAATTGAGCCGCGTCCTCCCGTTCTCTGCTCTGTCAGGAATGGATAGTGTTACAAGCTTTTTACTGTTGCTATATTGATGCTGTTTTTATTGCCACCTGTTTGGGTGCAAGATTTCTTAACAAAATCAAGCTAAACACGTAACTGTGGTGACGGAATCCAATTAAAGCCAGCTTCGGATGCTTTCTAGCTGGTCAATGGCTGTAATTTCTGATTATTAGTAATGTTGGTAAATGAGAGCTAGATTAAGTGCTATTTTTTTTTAAATATATCTAATTTTTTAATGACTTTTTAGTTCTGTTTTTTTATTATTATTTATGAACAGCAACAAACCATCTACAATGTTCCAAAAATCCATCTCAAACATGTTGACTCAAACATGTTTATTTTTATTTATTTATTTA
>NW_015659941.1:888228-905428 GCF_001515625.1 Sinocyclocheilus rhinocerous | reverse complement strand
TATATATATATGTGTGTGTGTGTTTGTGTGTGTGTGTTCATTTTTAAACGTTTTTTAATTATTTTATAAATCATGTTTTGTTAAATCATAATATAAAAAGTAATCATTTTGACATAAAAGTCATTTATAGGATGAAAAAGTCAAAATACGAAGTCATAAATATAGGATAAAAACATTATGAGGTCATTCTAATATAATTATGATATATCGTTATGACTTTATTTATTATTCTCAATTTCAAGTTTTTATGTGATAATTGTCTTTTTTAATCTCATAATTTTAAATTCAAGTTAACTTCAGCCATGACGTGGGAGAATGAAATTACATTTCTCTTACAGGTCTTACAGTAATTCAACATGCACAACAGGACAAACAGGTCAATATTCGACGAATTAAACAAAAAAGACAATATACACATTATATACACGGCATTGTAAGACACATTAGAAATGTATATCGAAGTTATGTCTCTCAAATCAGCATATATTTTATTAATTAAAAAATTCTGGGCTTTGGAATTTCTTCAATAGTTTGTCATACACTGGTGTTCTTATAGCTCTGTCTGAGCACTTTTTTTTGTACTGCACTCCAAGCTGTCTTCTCTTTCTATCTCTGTCACTTTAAAGGTCTATTGATAGATCGCAGAGCTTGCATTAGTGCCAGATTTTCTCATCCATAAGCATGAATGGGGGCATAGGAATGTTGCCAGCGGCGATGGAACCATGCTTGCCACTGAGGAATCCTGGGAATGTTTCCTCTAATCAGCCAAGAATGGCATACAAAGCGTCTCTTTTCCTCTCCTCTTAAGCCCTGAAGGCAGAGAAACCGTTTTCAAGGATTGTGTGGGTATTGTGCGTGTCCCAAGTGCTCTGAAAGATGAGAATGTGTTTGGGAAGTTTAAGCTGTTTTGAAACGCTCAAAGATGGAGTTTATCCTCAAAGCCACGCCAATCAGAGAATTCCATGAACTGGAATACAGTTAAGTCAGGAGCTGTTTCACCCTGAAAAATAGTGTTTAATTATTGCACATATCAAGTTCTGCTTCATCCACTATATTGTGTTTACACTGGGATCAATATGTGCCTACACCAGCTTTCACTGGAGCTTTAAAAGCATAGTTCACCCAAAAATGTAAACTTGGTCGTATACTCACCCATGTTGTTTCTCCCCATATTATTTTTATCATGAGATATTATAGGAAGATATCCAAGCTGGATAAGTGGATAAGTACAAAAAAAAAAAAGCATCATTAAAGCACAATAAATATAAGTCAAAATTTAAGACATCTTTTGGTTATAAAATTTGGTTATCATTTGTTATACTAAAATCTCATTCATGCACTGTAAGAATAATAATAAAAAAATGTAATGTAATAATGTCCTGACAGAATTATGTTTTCTGTTTATGGACATTTACTTCAACCCTAAAACACAACACAATGCAATGCATAATTCAAAATACAGGAAAAACACTTCCTCGCATAAATATGGTTCATTGGGCCTTATTTTCACAGATTTTTCTTAGAATATTTTTGTGTTCAGTTAAAAATAGCTATTAGATGTGGTTGGTTTTTGCACATCATGTGACCTATCATGATGCTGCAAATGTGACAAAGACAAATCAGTTATGGCAGAACGGCAGACAATAATTTCAATTCAGAATTTTAGTATATGATATTATCATAGGGAATATATTATAAAGTCATAGGGAACACTTTAAGGGTGCTTTATAATGTTTTTTTTGTTTGTTTTTGTCTCACTTAGTGTATATCACCAGAAATCTTTTTTGGTTTTATTGAACCACTATAGAAATAAGATGGAATCGGAGCAACATGATGGTGGGTAAACGATGACAAAATATACATTTTTGGTTGAACATTTCTTCAGTTAAAGAGGTTTAATGCCTGTTCACACCAGAAAAGTACAATAACTACTTTAGCATCGCCAATGGACAATCATGTTCTGTTTATTCATTCTGTGAACATACTAATCGCAGGAAATGCATTCAAGTAGGATGGAATTTGATTGGCTGTCAATGTTTTATTGACAGCCAGTCAAATTCCATCCTACTTGAAAACACCAAATCATTCATCAGCTGGAAAAAAAAATGCTCTTAATGATATCTTTCCTCTGCGTCTTTATCGTTATTGTTGTGTTGTAGACTATTTTCTTAGAGTTAAGGCCTGAGCACTCCAAGGATGGTAACTGTAGCAATAACTTTAACTGTAAAGTTTAATAACCATTCTAATACTGTGAAAATAGGGAAGTCCACACCACAACTATAATGATAATGACACAGAGGAATGATATCAATTTTAAAACTTTTTTTTCTTTTTTTTTTGCAGCTGATGAACAATAAAAACATTGACAGTCGATCAGAATCCATCCTGCTTTAAAGAACTCAAGCATTTAAATCGGCAGACGACAAAAATGCTGTGCACACGTATAATAAACAAAACTTTTTCGTCCGCTATATTTTAGAGAGCTAAATGTATCTTTAGAGCTCATCAGCATAAATGCATGATTGATTCTCAGAACGACCGGCCAATCAGAGTAGCTTTCTAACAGTTTATTATCTCGAATAATCAGACTGAAAAATCACAGACAATGCCTTGTGATTGAGCCTCATAAAGACTGATTCTTGTGATAACACAATAGAGCCGAGACCACACACACATCCGTCTGAGTCTATATGTCTTCAGGGAATGTCAGCCCCTGTGTCATGGCACTCGTTTATCTACTCTATCACTCTGAGAGAGAGAGAGAGAGAGAGAGTCTGAGATAATGAAACCATGTCTCTGAATATGATGGACGATCAGAAGAAATGTGAAATCTGAGCATGCTCTGCCCGTTCTCTCTCTTTTCGTCCGCCTGCAGATAAACCACAAAGTGTGGAGACGAGAGACAAATGAAAGAGCTAAAGAAAGGAAACAAGATACTTCTAAAATGATTTTTACTTTTTGAATGCATGTTCCTCAACTTATTGTGCACGATTTATTGGAACATGTTATGCTAAATAAAAAAAATAATAAAAAAATCTCCATAATCCTCAGTAACACTTTAGATTAGTTTTCCCTCAATAAACTCCTAATTTGCTGCTTGTTTGGTAGTAAGGTAGTTGTTGTGGTAGTTATGTTTAGGTACTGGGTAGATCAGCCAAATATTGTCCTATCCTAACAAACCATACATCGATGTAAATCTTATTTATTCAGCTTTCATGTGATGTATAAATCTCAATTTCAAAAAACTGACTGGTTTTGGGGTCCAGGGTCACATATATCTCATTAAATATCTAGTTTCAAGCAATTTCATTGGATTGACCGACTGTTTTCTACACTGACATTAAGAAATGTTTCTTGAGCAGCAAATCAGCATGATTTCTGAAGGATCATGTGACACTGAAGACTGGAGAAATTCAGCTTTGCCTCACAGGAATAAATTACATTTTAAAATATATAAGAATAGAAAACATTAAATTGTAAATTGTTTAAATTATAATAATTTTTCACAGTTTTTACTGTATTTTTGATAAAATAAATACAGCTTTGGTGAGCATAAGAGACTTTTGAACAGTAGTTTTGATCATTACATCAAAGCCAACCTGTGATGTTTCTGATCTCTGGCCTACTTTATAAGTACTAATAAACAGCCAATATGCTAGTAATATGCATGCTAATAAACAAGTAATTAATAGTGAATAGTGTTCCCTAATCTAAAGTGTTACCTAATCCTCTATCAAAATTACAGTATATATGTGAGCCTGGAGCACAAAAGCAGTCTTAGATCATGTGACACTGAAGACTGGAGAAATTCAGCTTTGCCTCACAGGAATAAATTACATTTTAAAATATATAAGAATAGAAAACATTAAATTGTAAATTGTTTAAATTATAATAATTTTTCAGTTTTTACTGTATTTTTGATCAAATAAATACAGCTTTGGTGAGCATAAGAGACTTTTGAACAGTAGTTTTGATCGTTACATCAAAGCCAACCTGTGATGTTTCTGATCTCTGGCCTACTAATATTCATCATTTTTTGTTTCTAAGCATATCTATATCTAACAGGTTGTTTTTTCCTCTTTAGTTCATGTTGAAAAAGCTGGGTTGCTCCATCATGGGGGCCGCCATGTTGAGATCACGTGACTAAACTTTATTTGAACTTACAGTACCTCAAACGTTGACGTTTTCCAGAGAACATCGACTTGATATGTTGTGCTTTGGTCAAACATCATGTAAACCTCATGGCTGCTCCAGATGCTGATGCTGTTGTATTGGCTGTTTAGAAAAATGAATAAAAGTTACTTAATTGGAGTATAACAGAATGTGCTATTGGATGACACACAGCTGCTCCATATGTGATTATCTTCACCCGGTTGTGCTCTACACACACACACACACACATACACACACACACATAGAGATGTTTAATTGCGTCATTAAGGCCACTCACATGTGAGGGATGGAAAAATGCAGTGTTTTTCACACAAATTATTCCCCGCTGACCGCGTCTCTAACATCTGCTATTACGCGCGCGCGCCCTCTCTCTGACTCTCTCTCTCTATCTGCGCGTCTGTTATTCTTTGGTCTTATCTTTGCACTCGTTCCTCATGACATGATCAGCAGATGAAGAGTGTCTCTGCCTGTGTCCTTTTCTTTCTTTCCAAGTTTTCCTCTCTCTGATGTACCGTCTCCAAAGCAGCCATTGTTTATTTCCATTTCATCTTCGTCTTTCTTTTCATGTCTTTTTTGTGTCTCTCTCATCTTTTGTTCCTTCAGTGGATGAACATTGTGTTGGAGGTTGATGTTTTTCTTATCTGTAGAGGAACAGACTTGGATTTGTGAAGCTGCACACACATACGCACTTCCAGTTTTCATTTCCTTATGAGTGGTAGTGTCCGTGTCACGCTGAGTAAAATCATCCATAATTTTTCATTTTTTAGAAAGCACATTAATTAGATTGCCTATTATTGTTCCTGTCAAGAGCACATTTACGCTGCTTTAAAGTGCTGTCTAGTAGGCAGCTCACTATGTTTATAACAGCTCTAATAATGAGCGATCCTCACATGAGGAGAGAGATGGAGATGGACAGTGATTCATCAGGGCTCTTGGCCTTCCGCTGTGTGTTCAGTGTGCGGTTTCCATTAAGAGGAAATGAAATATTGTGTTGAAAAGCTCTGTATGTTTCTCTCTTCAAGCTCTTTGCCAGCTAATTAAAATCTTTAGGTTGTATGAATATATATATTTTTTGTTGGTCTTTCTTTTTGAAACAATTTTTACTGTGCAAAATGTAGTGTCACACAGGCCACGTACACAAATAAATACAGCTTTGGTGAGCATAAGAGACTTTTGAACAGTAGTTTTGATCATTACATCAAAGCCAACCTGTGATGTTTCTGATCTCTGGCCTACTAATATTCATCATTTTTTGTTTCTAAGCATATCTATATCTAACAGGTTGTTTTTTCCTCTTTAGTTCATGTTGAAAAAGCTGGGTTGCTCCATCATGGGGGCCGCCATGTTGAGATCACGTGACTAAACTTTATTTGAACTTACAGTACCTCAAACGTTGACGTTTTCCAGAGAACATCGACTTGATATGTTGTGCTTTGGTCAAACATCATGTAAACCTCATGGCTGCTCCAGATGCTGATGCTGTTGTATTGGCTGTTTAGAAAAATGAATAAAAGTTACTTAATTGGAGTATAACAGAATGTGCTATTGGATGACACACAGCTGCTCCATATGTGATTATCTTCACCCGGTTGTGCTCTACACACACACACACACACACATACACACACACACATAGAGATGTTTAATTGCGTCATTAAGGCCACTCACATGTGAGGGATGGAAAAATGCAGTGTTTTTCACACAAATTATTCCCCGCTGACCGCGTCTCTAACATCTGCTATCTATTACGCGCGCCCTCTCTCTGACTCTCTCTCTCTATCTGCGCGTCTGTTATTCTTTGGTCTTATCTTTGCACTCGTTCCTCATGACATGATCAGCAGATGAAGAGTGTCTCTGCCTGTGTCCTTTTCTTTCTTTCCAAGTTTTCCTCTCTCTGATGTACCGTCTCCAAAGCAGCCATTGTTTATTTCCATTTCATCTTCGTCTTTCTTTTCATGTCTTTTTTGTGTCTCTCTCATCTTTTGTTCCTTCAGTGGATGAACATTGTGTTGGAGGTTGATGTTTTTCTTATCTGTAGAGGAACAGACTTGGATTTGTGAAGCTGCACACACATACGCACTTCCAGTTTTCATTTCCTTATGAGTGGTAGTGTCCGTGTCACGCTGAGTAAAATCATCCATAATTTTTCATTTTTTAGAAAGCACATTAATTAGATTGCCTATTATTGTTCCTGTCAAGAGCACATTTACGCTGCTTTAAAGTGCTGTCTAGTAGGCAGCTCACTATGTTTATAACAGCTCTAATAATGAGCGATCCTCACATGAGGAGAGAGATGGAGATGGACAGTGATTCATCAGGGCTCTTGGCCTTCCGCTGTGTGTTCAGTGTGCGGTTTCCATTAAGAGGAAATGAAATATTGTGTTGAAAAGCTCTGTATGTTTCTCTCTTCAAGCTCTTTGCCAGCTAATTAAAATCTTTAGGTTGTATGAATATATATATTTTTTGTTGGTCTTTCTTTTTGAAACAATTTTTACTGTGCAAAATGTAGTGTCACACAGGCCACGTACACAGTGATTTATTTCTAATAAATGCTTTATTTATTATAAATTCATAGTTGCACCATTAATTAATGTAATATAATAATAATTTTGGACTTTTTTGCAAGAAATGAATACTATTATTCAGCAAGGATGCATTAAATTGATCAAAAGTGATAGTAAAGACATTTTTAATGTTACAAAAGATTCCGATTTTCGGTATTGATAATGTCGTTAAAATGCATTATATCATTTGAAGGGTTGTTTTTTGTGTTTTAATGCATTACAATTTCTGAAGGTGTAACAATGTATAAATAAGTGTTATAACTGTGATTACAATTATTCATGAGATCAATGCATTATAAGGCATAATTTATGCATTAATACTACTTTTTAATGCATTATATATAACGCCTTTAATACATTCTTACCAAGATTCGTATTTCAAATAAACTTTCTCTTCATTAAATAATCCTGAAAAAATGTAGCAATTAAGCAGCACAACTGTTTTCAACATAATATTACTGAATATTAATTGTCTTTTAATTATGATATTACTGAAGTATTCTGAAATTTTTTTTTTTGCATTACAAAAATGAGAATAAGTTTTTGTGCATTGCTGTATTGAGAATGTCACAGTGCAACCTTTTTTTAATGATTTTTCCTTTTTGTTTATAAGAGCACTATATTTTTTATTTTTAAATTTGGTGCAGAATGTATTCTTGACGGTTCTGTTGGATTCACCCAAGCAGATGGGATGCTTTTCTAGTTAATAATGTGACAATGAGATGTCTTGGAATTCACCAACCGTAACAATCAGTCAGTGTGGAGTGGTAAATAAGTGAGAGTGATTTTCTCGCGGAGCTGTTAGTAACACATGTGGCATGTGGGAATCTGAGCAATGATGTTGTGTTTGTCAGTCCTATAAAGACTGTGAAATATGTTTCCTAATTGGACCGGTCCTCTAACCACTAAGTGCCTTATGTTCTGCTCTGCTATGTGCAGCGCTGCACATTCTACTGTGTGTGTGTGTGTGTGTGTGTGTGTGATGATTCACTCACATGTGTGTGTCTCTGTCAGTGTGTGCTGTTTTGGCTAGGTGGCGCTGTGTCTCTGAGTATGATTAACAGTTGTTCCTGTCTGCTGTCAGCCATTTCGGCATGTAATTTCTGACTGGGATTTTCACATCTCCTGTGACCGCCCACATGAAATCTGCACGCTCTTTTCATGTTTTCTGCTCTGACTGGGGAAGATATGTACAAAATGGATTTAAACAGATGATCTGAAATGTGGGGGACAGGTTAAAAACTATTTCCGCTTGGCTCATGAATATTAACTAGGCAGCACAATGTTTTCCCAGTAGGTGAAATGATTTGCTGAAAGGTGGATTTTCGCATAGCCATCTGCATAACAGTTTGTTCACTGCTAGTGCAACTGGTTGGCAGAGGCTTTTAAAGTTTTACATGGCAGTTTTGTTTGTTTTCACACATTGGCTACTTTGCCTAATATTTGTGTGTTCAGTGTCTTTTATGAGTGGAGATTGAGCATTTGCAGTGGCAGCTCCAAAACATTGAAATAATTTATGATTATACTAAAAATTAATTTTGTAAATTTTTGCGTGCAGATGCCAATGTTGTAAAAATGATCCCCGTTCACACAGATCCACAAAAATGACTAAAAACGGCATATTATGCATGCCAGGCCAGTAGTTGGCGATGTTACTTTATAATGAAACACTACACAGTACTGCACATATGCATTCCTATAGACTGAACACGTTATACATGAGCCATGACGTCACTGTTTTCACAAATTTGTATTTTCATCATTTACACAGAGATGATAACAGTATTATTTTCAAAATAAGATTGCACTTTGAAACCTGTTTTCAAAACTTTGTGCTTTCAGGCTCCCAAAACATCATTGTTGATATAAAGAATGGCCAAAACGCATACAAAGTTTTTTGTTTTTTAATTGAAAACAGCGTTTAACTGTAAACACCCCCTCAGATTAGGCGGTTTTAGGCGCAATTTAAAAGAATTACTGTTTGACAGATCAATTTAATTACATCTTGGAGTTTTATTTTATTCTATTTTGTGTTATTAGTGTTTTTATTGTTATGTGTGTGTATGTGTGTGTGTGTGTTTTAATGGTTGTGATTGTTTTTGTAAGTGGGCCTTAAAATGTACAGCACTTTAGTCAATAGACTGTTGTTAAACGTTCAGCAGTTCCAAACCTGTATTTCTTTCAGCTGTTAGACACAAAAGACGGTATTTTGTAGAATGCTTATAACCGAACAGTTGACGGTAGCCACTGACTTCCATGGTATGGCAGTAAATACTATGGAAGTCAAGGGCTACTGTCAAATGTTTGGTTACCAACATTCACTTGAGGGTAAGAAAATTATGACAGAATTTTAATTTTAAAAGCACTGAGAGCCAATCAGAATCCATTCTACTTGTCATGCATTTAAAGGAGTAGTTCACTTTCAGAATGAAAATAATTTACTCACCCTCCACTTGTTCCAAACCTGTATGAGTTTCTTTCTTCTGTTGAACACAAACGGAGATATTTTGAACAATGTTGGTATCCGAACAGTTGATGAGCACCATTGACTTCCATAGTATTTTTTTTTCCTACTATGGAAGTCAATGGTGCTCATCAACAGGTTTTGGAACAAGTGGAGGGTGAGTAAATAATGACAGAATTTTCATTCTGGATGCGAACTATTCCTTTAAAGTGGCAGAGTGTGTGTTTATAATAAATGTTCTCATTTGTTGGTGTGGACGCTAATATAGTTATCATTATAGTTATCTTTATATTTGTGACCCTGGACCACAAAACTTTTTTTTGAAACTGAGATTTATACATCATCTGAAAGCTGAATAAATAATGTATGGTTTGTTAGGATAGGGCAATATTTTGCCGAGATACAACTATCTGAAAATCTGGAATCTGAGGCGGCAAAAACAAACAAAAAAAACAATTCAAAATATTGAGAATATCGCCTTTAAATTCGTCCAAATTAAGTTCTTAGCAATGCATATTACTAATCAAAAATGAGTTTTGGCATAAAAGTAAAATCGATAATTTTGACCCATACAATGTATTGTTGGCTATTGCTACAAATATAACCGTGCTACTTATGACTGGTTTTGTGCTCTAGGGTCACATTTTTCATTCTTGTTGTGAACAGAGTTTCATGTTGTTAGCTTAGCCAGGTTAGCGACATAAACTCAGTGGGTTGAGTTTCCCGCACTTCACGCATCATGTTAGGAGCTTTCCTATTCATTCTCTTACTGTATGAGGTTCTGTATCAGGTAAGATGTTGCCTTATAAGGCAGACATCAAGACAGTTTGCTTGGTTTTGGAACGGAGCCCTAAATGGTCACTCTTCCTCTCACCCAAACGCACGTTCTTTGGTTTTGTCTTTTCCAGCCGTCACCCCTCTCTCCGTGTGTCGGGGTGAGGGGGGGGTGTTACTCAGGACCCCAGTAACAGGTTTGATTGGAAAGCATTTGCCCCCGGCAACCAATCCGTCGCTAGCACCACACAGGCTGTTACCATGGCAACCTAAGGGGGCAGGAGGTGTAAATGGGATGATTTGGTCCATCGAGTGAGAGCAACAGTGTGTGAGAGAGAGTTTGGGGGAAGATGGAGAAAATGAATGAGTTACACTGAAATGGAAATCTATCTATCTATCCATCTATCCATCTATCCGTCTGTCTGTCTGTCTATCTGTCATGACAATTATATGGTCAAACTTTAGTTTGGGGACCAATTCTCAGTATTATACTCTATATATACTCTCTCTGTCATGCACTAACAGTGAACTGCACTCGCTGATAGCAATGTTTATTTGCATGCGAAGTCTGCTTTGTTTTAGCAGCCGATTCACTGAAGGAATTATGCAAATCGTATAACGGCACAAACGACCAAAAATTAGTGCTGAATACAATTTGCACGCTGCAGTTCCCTATCTTACAGAGCGGATTTGAGTGCAACGTTATAGAGGATGCAGCAGTAGACTACAACGGCCACCTGAACCTGCTCTTTAAAATGCTGAAAGTGCTGTCAGCTGCACAGAGCTTTGGACACGTGCCCAGTTTTCAGCTCATCTCTATCATTTCATCATCATTTTGATGTATGACTGCAGCCACAATTGGTAGAAAATGCTAATTTGTGTATTGCTTGCTTGCTTTTCACAGGCTGTATTTGCATCATGTTAATTTTTTGCCTAGCAAAGAGTTTAATTAGCATATAAAAGAGTGTGTTTGTGCTAATATGATAATGACTTAATTTAAATACTCATGGCAGCAGATTTCGCTTGGTTAACTTGGATTGTGAGCGGTTAGTGAATGGAAAAGGATTTTACTCTGAAATACCACAGTAAGAAACTGTTTAGTGAATTCACTCCACAGTATTTGTGCTCGAAAGAGAGCAGAGAGACATACAGTGAAAAGAGGGATGAGAAAAACGAGAGTGTGTGTGTGTGTATATTGGCTGCGTTTGACGCCAGCTGTCCCTGTGTGTCCAAAAAGCAGGTTTTCTGCAGATTACCTCCTTGAGCCAGTTCAGTCTGTTTACTGGAATGAGATTAACAGCTGTACGTGTTTGTGTGTGTGTGTGTAAAAGAGAGAGTGAAAATCACAGATTCGGAGATACATTTGTGTTAAATTCTGTTGTTTTTTCATTCTTTTCTGGTTCCCCTTCAGTTCCTGCATGTGCATCCACTTGGGTAACCCTGGAGACAGGCTCGTCTCTGCTGCACTGTAACCATGACAACCGCATCCAGGGCATGACAACGTCTCGTGCGCTCAGATTGTCAAGTCTGAACCCCAGAACAGAGACACAGAGCAGTGTTATACTGAACTAAAACACACAACACACTCATGCAACCATCTTTTGAGAGACAGACCTGACATGACAATATCTGACTATAAGCAACACCTTCCTTTCTGTCACTTCACCTGCTTTACTACAGAGTCAGAGTGTGTGCTATGGCATAAATACAGCTATTGTAGGAGAAATAATCAAACATTTACGAGCGAGGGAGGAAGGGGGAGGCAGGAATGAGTTAAGGAGAGGGATATCTGGGGAAAAGCAGGAATCTAGGTCACAGATGCTGTGATGAAACACTCAGACGGCTTCAGCATCGCTCCCTCGTTCATTTCATCAAGCAGACGTGTCAATGAAACAATAATGAGCAATGAACTACAACAAATATCTTTTTCTTTCTTTTTTTACAGAAATTGTTATTTTGCATTTGTTCCCCTCTGAGATCTACTGTTAATGTATTATTAACCATGAGCACTACTGTGTTAGGATGTAAAAGTAGTTGCATTCTGTGTCATTTTTGCTGCTCTCTTTCTGGTTGTCTTTGAATGCATCCTGTGTGAACGGCTCTACCAGCTCTTGGTGGTGTGGCGAGATGTGTTGCATGTAAAATTAGTCGGGTCTGCGGAATTTGCCACAGCATGCTTTGCATTTAGGAAAAATGTAGGAAAAAAAAAACAATAAACTCCTAATTTGCTGTTTATTGATAGTAAGTAAGGTAGATGCTGTAGTTGTTAAGTTTAGGTACTGAGGAGGGTTTAGGTATCTAGAATATGGTCATGCAGAATAAGGCATTAATATGTGCTTTATAAGTACTAATATACAGCCAATATGCTAGTAATATGCATGCTAATAAGCATTTTGTTAATAGTGAAAAGTGTTCCCTAATTGCTCCAAATCAAACCTTTTCCCCCTCTGTCTCTCAGAATTTACACACTTTCTAGTGAGCTTCCTGTGTAGACAGCATTATATGGCATCATGGGTACATTTTCAACTTCAAAAATACAGTAAAAACAGGAATATTCTGAAATATTTTTACAATTTAAATGAACCGTTTTCTATTTTAATGTGTTAAAATGTAATTTTTTCCTGTGATGCAAAGCTGAATTCTCAGCATCATTACTCCAGTCTTCAGCATCACATGATCCTTCAGAAATCATTCTAATATGCTGATTTGCTGCTCAAGAAACATTTCTGATTATTATCAATGTTGAAAACAGTTGTGCAGAATCATATTTTTTATACTTTTTTTTCAAGATTCTTTGATGAATAGAATGTTCAAAAAACAGCCTTTATTTGAAACAGAAATCTTTTGTTAAAGTATAAATGACTTCACTGTCACTTTTGATTAATTTAATGCATCCTTGATAAAAAAATATCCCCTAAATAAAAGTATTTTAATACATGTACAGCGGGCATGTATGTTTATATAGTTTGTGTGTCTGTTTGGGTCTTTGAAAGCGGTTTTGACATGAGGTTTGGCGCTATGTTTGCAGGTATAACTCTGGTCGCTTTGTTTTCTGCTTTGATCGCACCTCTCTCAGATCATTTCAACTCACACTTCACACAAGAAGTTTCCTTTAGTGGTTTTTAAAAAAAAAATGATTTGCCTGAACTACTTTTCATAGTGTATATTGTGGTGAAACACTGATGAAGATAAACTACTTACTTAACAAAATGTGTGAATCTGACTAGTTCATGGTTAGTTTCTGAACAAGCAATCAACATGTAGAGCCCATTTAACAAATGGATTCAGTATAAATAAAGTCTTTCTGAAAGACGATGATCAAAACACAGGTCAGAATGGTTACACATGAAGGCCTCTTCATATCTGACTTACTATGCTTGTAATTTGTTTATTTTCTTTGCTGATTTACTTACTGACAATATCACCCCAATCATTTTTTTTTTTTTTTTTTTTTTTTTTTCAATATCGTGCAGCCCTAAACTGGGCACTTCAGATATATTTCTGAGTACAGAAGAGGTCAGTTTCAGTAGTGGCACTTATTCCGTTTTTTAAATATGCAGTTATTATTAGTGGATATAAATTCCTTTATTGTCAGCAAGTTAGCTACTTAGTTTCCTGTTGTTTCTGACCACAGAGCACTTGAATGTGGCATTGTGTAATTTCGACTAGAAATGGGAAGTAGATTCTTCTGAAAAGCTTGTGAAAGCAGCATAAGAACACCCCTAACCTATGGTAAAATCATTATAAAACATGACCAGTCCTGGCTTATTGCTTCATTAGAGCCAGATAAATTTGGTCCTGACATTTTATAAAAGTTATTGTGAAGATTAGGCGTCATATACACCCAAGGTTATTGCCATCCATGTTAAACAGGTTCACTCTGAATTAGCGCTGATTTTAGATTTGCGTGCTCGCATATTAGCGCAGGATTAGTAAGCATCAGATTAGTCTAATGCACTCTAATCTATTGTATTGACATCTATTGTGTCGCTTTCTGCTGTTTTAATACAGATAGTGCTAACAAGACCGTCCAGGATTTATTTTAATGCATGTTTTTTATGTTTTAACAAATGAAGAAATGTCAGTTTTGGGGAAAGGTTTGAGACCACATTGAAATGTTTTCATTTAAACCTGAAATTAAAAAAAAAAATTTTAGGGTTTTGAAAATAAATAAATGTTTTCCTTCTATTGACATAACGCTGCAACAAAATTATAATTTTTTAAAATTCTAATTAACATTGTTAAGTCATAAGGATTTAGACTAGTT
Source organism: Sinocyclocheilus rhinocerous (assembly GCF_001515625.1). NCBI lineage: Eukaryota > Metazoa > Chordata > Actinopteri > Cypriniformes > Cyprinidae > Sinocyclocheilus > Sinocyclocheilus rhinocerous. The sequence continues at coordinate 891,186 of NW_015659941.1, read as the reverse complement.
TGCTTGCTATCATGATTCTGCTTCTCTTGTAAATTAATACATTTATCTTGTTTTAGAACAAAACAGCACTGTAAAAATGATATGATCAGTATGGTCATCATGTTTTTTTTTTTTTACATTAAATCGTCAAAATAAGTTGAGCAATTTCAGCTCTTTCTTAGTTACAGTATATGCAATTCAGCTTGATTTTTTTAAAGTCAGTTTGATGTTATTTCAGTTGAAATGACTTGTACAATCGAGTTCATTGTACTTAAAAATTTAAGGCAGCAACTGAACTTACATTTTTATGTTAAAATAGGTTGAAGTGTGTAAATTCTGCACCATTAGTGTACTCGCGTAAATATTTAGTGTTTTCCTGAAAACTGAAAAGTGTTTATAGTCAGTCTTACAATGGAAAATATCAGCATTTTTGATGGCCTCAGATTTTGGTCCCCAATGTATATCTTCTTATCCCTCTCTCTCTCTCTCTCTCTCTGTGCTTTACCCCCATTACCCATCACTGGCATCGAATTCTTTGCAGTTAATCCATTTGTATGTTTTCAATTACATATCAAACGGATGTAGAGGTTACTGTAGTGTAGCCTAAGCCCCTGCCTGTAGTGCAGATGCACAGCCCGACTGTGACCTAAATATCTGCAGAAAATCACTACACCAGCAGAAATCATCATGCTAAGAGAAATAGGTCACATTTCGGCCCATCACTCGATTAGATTTGACCGTACAGACTGAAGCTGCTCTGACCAGCGTTTCTGTGATTTACTCTGAAAAAGTATGTTTTGGCATGTAGATTGTTATATCAATAGTATCATTGTAAAAATGAGGGCTCCCAATTTTAATTTATTTTTGGTAGCAATGCTATTGAAGAACCATTTTCATTGAACAGTTCTTTGGAACCATTATTTTCTCAGTGAATAGCATTTTAATAATCTCTAAAAAAAAAAAAATCACCCTTTTGCACTTTAAAGAACCTTCTGTGGAATTGAAAGTTTCCATGGATGTTAAAGGTTCTTCATGGAATCATCAATGCCAATAAAGAACCTTTATTTTTCAGAATGTATATAACACCCTAGCAACGGCACAGAAGTGCCCTGGAAACCACCCACTATCCTAGCATTGTGGCAGTGAGTATTTTGCGAATATGCCATATGCAAATGTAATGAATGAACAAAAGTGAAATATATGTAATAAATGTACAAAAATAAAACATATGATATACATTGGCATATGCAGTAAAAGCATATATGATTAGAAATGGGAAATATTTCATATACTAACCTATATTAATATCTAGCCCATACAAATATGTATGTGTAATATGTCATGTAAATGTATATCCATCCTAAACCCATGAATACATGTTGATATTATATAGGCAGATATAAAACATGAAAAAGATAAAAACATACAGATTTGTTTTTTTTGTATTTATGTTGTTTTAGTAAAGTTGGATGTAGAAATATATTGAATACCATATATGTATAACTTAATCATTCCATATGTATTTATGTAAAAAAATATGGTAATACTTTATACTGGGGAGCACATATTCAATATTAACTAGGAGTTTTCCCTCAACAAACTCCTAAATTGCTGTTTGTTTGTAGTAAGTAAAGTAGTTGTTCAGTTTAGGTTTTGAGAAGGGTTAAGGAATCTAGAATATGGTCATGCAAAATAAGGCATTAATATATGCTTTATAAGTACTAATAAACATGCTAGTAATATGCATGCTAATAAGCAACTAGTTAATAATGCATAGTGTTCTCTAATCTAAATCTTTAATAAAAATATATATGGCCTTATAGGTAACATACAGTGGGTACGGAAAGTATTCAGACCCCCTTACATTTTTCACTCTTTGTTATATTGCAGCCATTTGCTAAAATCATTTAAGTTAATTTTTTTTCCTCATTAATGTACACACAGCACCCCATATGTTTTTCTGTCAATATGGGGTGCTGTGTGTACATTAATGAGGAAAAAAAATTACTTAAATGATTTTAGCAAATGGCTGCAATATAACAAAGAGTGAAAAATTTAAGGGGGTCTGAATACTTTCCGTACCCACTGTATATGGCAATATCACTCTTGATATGGGGCAGTATATGTCATATAATATTACATTTCTGTATATGATTCATTTGATTTTCTAGTATTTAGACTAATGACACTCAATCAGCTTTTGAAATTTTGCTTCATTACATAATGAAAGCATCCTTTGGTTAGAAACAGTTAATTCATTGATTAGCTGTAAATGAGATTTCTCTCTCACACACTCACTGTCTGTAATTTACAGCGCCTGCAGGCTGAATGACGTGTGTGAGGTGAAATATATCTCTCTGTATTTGAGCGTCAATTTAGAACGCTAGTATTTCAGAGCTGATCGTGACCCTTGGGCAGCGGGGTAATGCAGGCCATTATGGATTGAGCAGGACTAGACATCACTCATAATCATACCTTATAGTGGTCGATAAGATATTTTATGTTAGGAAGATGAATAGATGCTGTATCAAATAGTCCGTAAATGTTATTGAGTTTTTCAGGACACACACCATTAACTTATTATTCTCTCTCGCTCTCGCTCTCCATCTCACCCATTGTTCTTTAAAGGGGCCATACGCATCCTTTTAGTATATCAGATTATTTCAAAAGAGCATATTTAATATATTTTTCCATAATATGGCCTACATTTTGTCTGCTACTGCTTCTGATTCTCTTGTAAATTAATATCTTGTTTTAGAACAAAACACAGTGCCGATCTTAGACTTCTGTTATGAACGAATGAATGAAACGCATTTGTCCGTGTTTCACTCCGTCTCGAATCGCTCTCGTGGAAAGCGCTTGAGAAACAGTGTCTCTTCCGCGGCTCGGTATGCATTCAACTCATTTTTTTAGTCTCGGGCAAGGCTGTACGACGTTCACATTACATGATTTGACTGATTTTTACCAAGAAAGGGCGAC
>NW_015659941.1:886087-888185 GCF_001515625.1 Sinocyclocheilus rhinocerous | reverse complement strand
TTCACATTACATGATTTGACTGATTTTTACGAAGAAAGGGCGACAGCGCACCGCATTAAAAGAAATGATCATTCATGTTTTCATAACCGCTGGACAAATTAAAAAACGAAACTAAAATTAAATCATCTTTGAGAGCAAGGAGGCCCCCTGGTGTTTCGGGGACCCAACGCAGCTTGCGTATTTTGCGTATAGGGAGGATCGGCTCTGTCAAAACAGCACATATACGTAAAGGTGAAGTGTGTAATTTCTGTGCCATTAGTGTCATAAACAGAATTGCAGAAATTATTATTGTTTTCAGACAGTTTTCATAAACACTGAAAGGTGTTTACAGTTAGTTATGTGGGGATCAGGGTTATTATAGTTAAATAAAACTAAAAAATTAAAAAAAGACTTCTGTATCTTGAAATAAAATGAACTTTAACTGAAATATAACTTCAACTTTTTTTCAGCTAGTTGCGAAAGCAACATTTTTCATGTTCATTTAGTTTATTTTTACGTACTAAAATGACAAAAATTTAAACTTACTAAAATAAAGAAAAAACTGAAATAAAAATATAAAATAAATTTAATAAACTAATAAAATAAAATAGAATTAAATTAAATTTAAATTTAATTTAAAACTATGTCGACATTTAAAAAACAATAAAAGTAAAATTTATTCAAAATATTCACATATGGGTAACACTTTATAATAACTGCACTCTATGAATCATTAGGTAAGCATTAGTAAATAGTCAGTTCATCCTTTCTAAAGCCTTGTCCCAACATTAATAGGCATTAGTAAGCAGTTTATAAATACAGCTATAAATGCCTTGCTCTTGATTTATAAGCACATCTATTACAAAGGAGATTAAAAGCTCAGTTATCTTCCAAACAAAACAAAACAAAACAAAAAAAATAATAATATAATAAAATATAAATAAATAAAAAAATAAAATAAACAAACACAACACAGACAGATACAGAACTCAGAAATATTTATTTCAAGATGCAGTAAAGTGAAACTGTACAACTGTACACTTGATTTTTTCCACCTATGAAATTGCAGAGGTTTATTTTTCATTGTTTATCAAGTGTACAGTTGTACAGTTTCATTTTTTGCATTTTGAAAAAAATATTCTGTGTTCTGTATCTGTCTGTGTTGTGTTTAACTTTTCTGTTTGGAATATAAATTATCCTTTAAATCTCCTTTGTAAATGCTTTACAAGGTATAAATAGACTTTAGATGAGCTCACAAAAATAGATGGCTGGCAACTACTAAGTGTTTTATAACAACCTGACTTAATCATGAATTACAGCAGGAACATGTGTCAATAAAGCAGTTATTAACACACTGAGCAACTATTATCATGTGTCTAAATAATAAGATTTATATATGTTCTTACATTACTTTATACATTTACTTACACTTTCTTAATGATCTTATGAACCACTTACAACTAAATAACTGGTTTGTAAATAACGTAATAATTCAGAAATGATAAATTGATATGAAAATACAGTTATTAAACATTATAGATATGCTCAAGAACAAAACATTTATAGCTGTATTTATAAACTGCTTACTAATGCCTATTAATGTTGGAACAATGCTTTATAAAGGATGAACTGACTATTTACTAATGCTTACCTAATGATTCATAGAGTGCAGTTATTATAAAGTGTTACCCATTACTCCAGTCTTGAGTGTCACATGAAATTATTCTAATATGCTGATTTGCTGCTTTAAAAAAAAATTGTAATGTTTCCAAACTTTTGGCAAATAATGTACATTGAACACTTGCTCTGACTAATGTAATTTAAACACACTTTGGACCTCAATTTAAAAAAGGTGCATATAATGAAATGTGAATGTAAAACAGTTTCCGAAATGTTCCAATTAATGATTTATAAAATAGCTGTACACTCAAAAATGTTCCTGAATACATTCCTCTTTATAAATCATAGTTCATCTTAAATTCAAGCACAATGTGTGCAAGCACATCAACTCCAGAACACCCACAAATATCTCTATATGGTTCAGAAAAAGTACGGCATTCATCCTCAGTAGGCAAGGAAATCCAATCGTATGTGAAATAGGCCCCTGATGTGTTAATTA
>NW_015659941.1:878142-885555 GCF_001515625.1 Sinocyclocheilus rhinocerous | reverse complement strand
TATGACATAAATGTTTTTCTCAAATACACGTTGGACACAATTAACGGCACCCTTTTATTCAATACTTTTTGAAACCTCCATTTGCCAGTTTAACAGCATTTTCTTCTATAATGCCTGATGAGGTTAGAGAGCACCTGACAAGAGATCAGAGACAATTCCTTCATCCAGAATCTCTCCAGACCCTTCAGATTCCCAGCTCCATGATGGTGTTTCTCCTCTTCAGTTCACCAATCTCATTTTCTATATCAGGGAACTCAGGGAACTGGAATGGCCATAGCAGAAGCTTGGTTTTGTGCCCAGTGACCCATTTTTGTGAGGTTTGTATGGTTTGTTTTTGGATTATTGATTTTTTTATCTGTTGGTATTTGATAGAATCAAAGATGCCATGTATCTAAACAAGTTGTCCAGGTCCTCCAGCAGAAATATAGGCCCACAACATTAAAATTACAGCAGTATATTTCATTGTACACATGGGGTACTTTTTATCCCTGTGTTCACCAAACCCATCTTGAGTGTTTGTTGCTAAAAAGCTAATTTTTTAGTTACATCTGACCATAGAAGCCAGTCCCATTTGAAGTTCCAGTCGTGTCTGACAACAGAATATGCTGGGGATTGTTTTTGGATGAGCTAGTCCAACAACATGTGGTGTAGGTGCTGTTTGACTATATTTTTCAAGGTTTTCTGACCCTGAGACTCAACTATTTTCTGCAATTCTCCAGCTGTGGTCCTTGGAGAGTCTTTAGCCACTCAAACTCTCCTCCTCACCATGCATCAGGACGATATAGACACGTCCTTTTCCAGGCAGATTTGTAACATTTTCTGTTGATTGGAAATTCTTAATTATTGCCCTGATGGTGGAAATGGGAAGTCTAGCTCTTTTCTTAAAGTCACTTTCTAATTTGTGAAGCTCAATTATCTTTTGCTGCACATCAGAAATATATTCTTTGGTTTTTCTCATTGTGATGGATGATTAAGGGAATTTGGACTTTGTTTTCCCTCCTATTTATATTTCGGTGAAACAGGAAGCCATGGCTGGATAATTTCATGTTCATAATTACCCTGGTATGCTCAAAATTGTGAATATGAATGGGAATATACTTCAAAGATATTTTACTCATAAGAATTTCTAGGGGTGCCAATAATTGTGTCCAACGTGTATTTGAGAAAAACATTTATGTCATAATGATATTTCCGCCCATTTTAAATTCTTATTATACAATGAAAGGTTAGATTTTTGTGAATGTTTTAAATAAAAGATCAAAAGGATTAACAATGCAGATTAATTTTCACAGCCTTCTTTGATCATATTTACCAAGGGTGCCGATACTTTTGGCCATGACTGTATATTTTAAAATAGTATATCAGTGATACTAAAATAACACTGCTTGGGATAGGTATTTTAACAAACACAGTACACACATATTGTATATTATATGGATAAATAATGTGCAGTCTTACCCACGATATACAAATATAGCTATAAATTATATAGCAAAAACTGAGGGCTGACACATTTCTGCCTCTGCACAGTATATAATGTCATACGGTCCAGCGGTAACCTCCACAAATGCAAACATACATGCTGTCACCCCGGGCCCCTCATGTCACCCCCTGTTGGCCCTTCTGTCTGAGACTGGGTATTTAAATGAAATAACATCCACCAGAGTAGCCAAACACACACACACACTCACTCACACTTGCACACAAAGGAAATCACATCCAGGCTGTGGGCCAGAGGGGCCCTGTGACAGGGTGTGGACAGGCTTTAACGGCAAGTGTGTGTGTGATGGCTGTGGACCCTGTGGACAGTAGTCTGATCCATTCCTCTATATTCTTTCTGGAAGACAGCCGTGAAATCTTTCATATACACTTTTGCCCTCTAAACTCACAATGGACATTAATGAAACTCAGGCCACTGCCAACACACACATGTACATTAACCCTGTACTGGTTTAAAGGGTTAGTTCAAACCCTAAAGTGACTTGCTAGTTTAAGCTGTTTTAGCTGGTCAGTAAGCCAAAACCTCCTCTAAAACGGCATCCTCAACGTTTTTGACTCCAAAGACAATTATTCAAAAGCCCCCAAAATACTTTTGGTATTTGGTACTTGGTTCTGCTTTGATGATGAAGCTGCTTGTTTTCATCTTTTTTATGTCCAAAAACCAGGAGTGACAATGCAATGAAATGAAATGAAATATTAACAACAACAAAACAAAAACAGCAATTATAATTATTATTATTACATTAATACAATTCCAGAGGTTTCATTAACTGAATGCAAATGAACTGTTCCCTCCTGGTGGAATGACCTGCCCAACTCAATCCGAGCAGCTGAGTCCTTAGCCATCTTCAAGAAACGGCTAAAAACACATCTCTTCCATCTTTATTTGACCCTCTAACTCTAGCACTCTCTATTCTAATTCTGTTCTTAAAAAAAAAAACTTGTCCCTTTTAGACTTGCAACTCTATTCATTTACTGCTTGTTTTACATTAGTATTTTTTATTCTATTTGTTTTCTTTTTATTTATTATACAATTAACAAAAGCAAAAAAGGCCTCTAACACTAACTTGCTAGTGTTAGGAGAATATCCGCTGGACGTAAACAGCGTATGCTATTCTGTGTCAGCTGTGTCACACGGATACGCTGTTTCCGTTCAGATCAAATCACAACAATGTAGGAAACTGATCCGGCGTGACGCAGCTGACACAGAACAGCATACGCTGTTTACATCCAGCGGATATTCTCCAAAATGGCACCACGGTGATGCGGAGGAGACGAATTATTGAATAAAGTCGTTTTTTTTTTTTCTTTTGCACACAAAAAGTATTCTCGTAGCTTTGTATAATTGCGGATGAACCACTGATGTCACATGGATTACTTTACAGATCTCCTTGCTACGTTTCTGGACGTGGTAACATTTCAGTTGCGTTGCTGTCTATGCAGGGTCAAGCCCCGTTCACACCACCAGCGACTTTTTCGCTGCTTGTCGCTTGTGGCTGGCAATTGAGGTCACTACTGGTTGCCTAGTTACCCCGTAACACTCCACTTCAGCAGATGAATCACGTGCTCTCCACTGACTTCACTCCCATTGGTTGTCGCTCGCGAAATTCGCTGCTTATTTGCATAAAGTTGAAGAATTCTGAACTTTTGTCGCTTGACTCGCATCGCTTGACGCGCCCACATTCCGTCGCCAACGGTCACTGTCGCTCGTGTCGCCGGAAGTTGCCAGCTCTCCATTGAAAATGAATGGGATTATGTCGCTCTGTTGCTATGTGTCGCTGGCGGTGTGAACGGGGCTTCAGACAGCTCTCAGATTCCATCAAAAATATCTTCATTTGTGTTCCGAAGATGAACAAAGGTCTTACGGGTTTGAAACGACATGAGGGTGAGTAATTAATGACAGAATTTTCATTTTTGGGTGAACTAACCCTTTAAATTGTCCATGACTTTTTAAGATGTTATTAATTTCTCTGACTTTTTAAAGATTTTACTAATTTCTATGACTTTTACATGACTAGAAATCCAAATTCCCTTACATATGCAGATTTCTTGAGACTGCGAGATTCCTGGAATTATTATATAAAATGATAGCTGTTGAGGGAATTAAATTGAGAAACACGACGTCAGCTGTTTTAGCTTATTTTGAAGCTTGTTTTGTCTTATTGTGAATCATTTTAAGTCATCTTGCAGCCTGTTTGGAAGTGCGCTAAAGCCCCCTAGTGAGTCATGGCCCCTCTGGTGGAAATTCACTGCTCTAAAATCATCAAACTAAACCAGCCTGACAAGTGAAAAACAGCCTGGTGGTTAGCTAAGACCAGCAAACCTCTTTAGGGTAGTTTAATCTATTAGGTTTTTTTCCCTAGCATGGAACTCTCATGCACATTCCATTCAACTCGGAAAGTTGGAATGTCCAACTTCCTAGTTGGAAGAGTGTAGTAAAACGCCACTTGAAGTCGGACTTCCAACTTGGAAACTCATTCGGAAACCTAAAACCCTGATGTTGCAAAATGCAGATGTGCAATGTAATAAACCACATATTAATCTCTCTGATAATTGAACACGGCATAGCCTGCAGTTGCAGTTTATTTCTTTATATGTCATTTCCTGAGCATCAGGAACCAGAAGATCCTTATGGTTGAAGATGAAGTAGTAGGAATATCCTGCAGCACTCTCCTTGGGTTTCTTATGATCAAGTCAGGCGACTGGATTCTGGAGCGCAGTCCACACACACACATAAGCACAGAAACACTACTCGCTCACATACCAGGAAGCTGAAATCATGACCTCTGAACTAGTCCAACTATTCATCATGGCTTGGCCTCTTCAGTGTTCGGATGGGTCGGCCAGTTGCGAAACATACGCACACACAGGCATCTGTGACCCATCTGCACACAGCGAGTCTTGGGGGCCGTTTATCAAACACTGGAGACACAGACTAACTTTCATTCTCATATGCCCCAACTTTCACTAATTCTCTTTGTCTATTCGTACTGTATATATTACAGTGTTACATTGCAACAGCTTTTAAAACAAATCAGTGATCACAAATATTGTATAAACAGACATTGAAATTTCATTTTTAATGATTGCATTTATTTAACAGATGTTTTTCCCCAAAGTGACTTACAAATGAGGAAAGCGTAAGCAATTTATCATAAATCGTTACTTTTATTGTATAAATGTTTTTTTTTTTTTTTTTTTCAAACTTCCTAACCCAAAACCAAATGTCTCTACTGTAACTCCTCCTAGAGCTTTCAAGCAATGTCCACCAACCTCTGTATGGACCTTCCGCAATATCTTTTCTGATTGGAAATGTAGCTGAAGATCAAATATCCTCATAGACGTCTACTGAAAATTTCTGCACGTAATACTTTTGATGTCTTGAATTATTATGCCATTGTCAGCATATACAGATCAGAACATGTATGGAGTTTGTGGCACAAAACAGAAGGTCTTGAAGATCTCTCATATTATTTTAGCTTTAAAATCTGCCGTGATATGCAAGTCCCAGGTTCATTTTCAGCTGTGAAAAACGAGCCAGCATAGTTATTCTCAGCATATTAACTTTGATTTGGGCTTTTATTTACAAGATATTAGCATGACAATTCAATTATGTATATTAGATATTAATAGTATATAATCAACTAGTGAACAGGTCCATTTGAATTCTTACTGGATTTCACAAGCTGTCATCATATCAGGGTTATTATTATTCACTAACACTAAAACAAAAAACATTTGTTTTTTGCTTAAAAAAAGTTAACTGAAATTAAAATTTTTTTTTTTTAAGTTTAAGTACTAAAATAACTAAAATTACATAAACTAAAATTTGTAAATAAAAATTAATAAATACTATATAGACATTTAAAAACAAAACTAATAGAAATGATAAAAATGCTACAAAATTAATAAAACTTTAATATTAAAGTAAAAACAGAAAATATGAATTAAAATACCAACAAAAACAGTAATTTTATCAGTTGTACTAAACAAACCAGTGTATAACATATATTGTCTTTTCTTTATTATTATTTTTTTTTTAGAATTAAAAATGTATGTTTAAAATCGCCCAGTGAATTACATTGTTAGAATGTTTAAAAGTTATTCAAAAGTGTAACTGACAGTGAGGCCAGAATTTGCATACTGAATTCTGATTGGTCTTCCTTCTTGCATTTATTTACATAACAGCACATCTTTTTAATCATCTATAGCTGCCTTTACACTGCAAATATGGTGTCACATTATATATTGATTGGCATACCCAGAAGACAGAAAACAAGGTGCACACAAGCGTCTTGATAACAGATGTTATGCAACTTTTACTTTTCATTTTATCAGAACCAAAGTCAGCTTACCTAACACTATGCTTTGCAAGCACTGCTATTTCCTTCTGGAAATGCAAATCTAGTTTAGTTATTCTTTCGGTCTGCCTACCGTCACAATGATGCAAGGAAATGGGCCTGATTTTGCATATGCATCCTAAATTTAGTAGCTATATCAGGATATTTAACCACACCATTATTTGCATATTACTTGTGAATTGTTTAATAGTTTTCACTTTCTTTAATTGGCTTTTTTATCCTAAAGGTAAGTTAATTTCACTCTTCTCTTTTTCACTTCAGTAAAAATGTAAGCTTGAATTACCGAATTTTACCGAATTAACGTTAGCCGTGTGATGATGCCAGAAGTCTCAAGTGCTGATAAGTTGGTTTGGTTCAATGATTTGGTTAACAAAACACTTAAAATATCATCACTTCAGTGATCTAGGCAGAGAGGAGCAGTCAGTCTTTTTCATGGACTAGTGTTTTTAATGTAAGCTTGTGGATGTTGTTGTAATCTTCTGGAGTGCTCTCTTGAGTGAAATTATAATTCTCAGTTTCACATTTTTTCGAATGAAGTCACGTCGTTCCGGTCCAGAGTAAAGCTGAATCCAACCAAGTTCAGCAAACTCTTGCAGAAACAAAACCCTCCCACAGATGGAAAAGCTTTTGGTCCGGCTTAAATCCAGGTTGTGTTTGGAATGGCTAAAAGGACAAAGATCTTCCATGGGTCATGAGTAAAGAAAACCTGCTCTCGTTTGCTTAATAAAGTGTAAATGCACGCTGTGTTACATGCATGCCATAAACTGCTTCTAAATCGTCAATCGTATTTCTCCAGGCGTTTAATCTGATTATATATCCACATCTGTATGAGATTGCTATAATTTAGTGTGGTTTCTTGGCTGCGGAGGTCTTTGGATTTCCTCTGAGAACTTGTTGGATAGGAGTATCCATTCCATTCTTATTCCTCTCCCCTCTCTCGCTTTCTTAACCAATTCCAAATGTGGCCGCTCCCGCTCCCAAACGTCCTTCTTACACCCTGCTTGGAGCCTGTTTTGGGGTGGTGGGTTAATCAGAAGCAGGTTTGTGAGTCGGTCTACACCCTTACAGTGGGTCACACTCACATAAACACACTGGACAGCGATGGAGAGGTTTTAGATGGATTACATATGCTGTACACCCTCTTTTCATTGGAAAACAGTCAAAGATGAATCCTTAACACACACACACACACACACACACGCAAAGATTGCTGGAACACATTTCAACGCACACCCACCCACACATACATCAGAATTCAATCTGTTCATGTTTAATGTCAACATCTCAAATCTAAATCCTTATAGATAAACTATAATAAACTGAATGATCAATAAAATCATAGATAGATAGATAGATAGATAGATATATAGATAGATAGATTGATTGATTGATTGATTGATTGATAGATACAGACAGACAGACAGACAGATAGATAGATAGATAGACAGACAGACAGATAGAGACAGACAGACAGACGGATAGATGGATGGACAGATAGATAGATAGACAGACAGACAGACAGACAGACAGACAGACAGATAGATAGATAGAC
>NW_015659941.1:863610-873047 GCF_001515625.1 Sinocyclocheilus rhinocerous | reverse complement strand
AAGTACGTCTGACGTTTTTCTTTAAAATTAGCATTTCTTTCTGGCTACTATGTATAGGTATCTATGTAAGTACTGGTACTTCTGAATGGGTTGAGGCTGGGAATTAGTGCATTTGAATATAGTGCATATATAGGTGCATCTCAATAAATTAGAATGTCGTGGAAAAGTTTATTTATTTCAGTAATTCAACTCAAATTGTGAAACTTGTGTATTAAATAAATTCAATGCACACAGATTGAAGTAGTTTAAGTCTTTGGTTCTTTTAATTGTGATGATTTTGGTTCACATTTAACAAAAACCCACCAATTCACTATCTCAACTAATTAGAATATGGTGACATGCCAATCAGCTAATCAACTCAAAACACCTGCAAAGGTTTCCTGAGCCTTCAAAATGGTCTCTCAGTTTGGTTCACTAGGCTACACAATCATGGGGAAGACTGCTGATCTGACAGTTGTCCAGAAGACAATCATTGACACCCTTCACAAGGAGGGTAAGCCACAAACATTCATTGTCAAAGAAGCTGGCTGTTCACAGAGTGCTGTATCCAAGTATGTTAACAGAAAGTTGAGTGGAAGGAAAAGGTGTGGAAGAAAAAGATGCACAACCAACCGAGAGAACTGCAGCCTTATGAGGATTGTCAAGCAAAATCGATTCAAGAATTTGAGTGAACTTCACAAGGAATGGACTGAGGCTGGGGTCAAGGCATCAAGAGCCACCACACACAGACGTGTCAAGGAATTTGGCTACAGTTGTCGTATTCCTCTTGTTAAGCCACTCCTGAACCACAGACAACGTCAGAGGCGTCTTACCTGGGCTAAGGAGAAGAAGAACTGGACTGTTGCCCAGTGGTCCAAAGTCCTTTTTTCAGATGAGAGCAAGTTTTGTATTTCATTTGGAAACCAAGGTCCTAGAGTCTGGAGGAAGGGTGGAGAAGCTCATAGCCCAAGTTGCTTGAAGTCCAGTGTTAAGTTTCCACAGTCTGTGATGATTTGGGGTGCAATGTCATCTGCTGGTGTTGGTCCATTGTGTTTTTTGAAAACCAACGTCACTGCACCCGTTTACCAATAAATTTTGGAGCACTTCATGCTTCCTTCTGCTGATCAGCTTTTTGAAGATGCTGATTTCATTTTCCAGCAGGATTTGGCACCTGCCCACACTGCCAAAAGCATCAAAAGTTGGTTAAATGACCATGGTGTTGGTGTGCTTGACTGGCCAGCAAACTCACCAGACCTGAACCCCATAGAGAATCTATGGGGTATTGTCAAGAGGAAAATGAGAAACAAGAGACCAAAAAATGCAGATGAGCTGAAGGCCACTGTCAAAGAAACCTGGGCTTCCATACCACCTCAGCAGTGCCACAAACTGATCCCCTCCATGCCACGCCGAATTGAGGCCGTAATTAAAGCAAAAGGAGCCCCTACCAGGTATTGAGTACATGTACAGTAAATGAGCATACTTTCCAGAAGGCCAACAATTCATTAAAAATGTTTTTTTTTATTGGTCTTATGGAGTATTCTAATTTGTTGAGATAGTGAGTTGGTGGGTTTTTGTTAAATGTGAGCCAAAATCATCACAATTAAAAGAACCAAAGACTTAAACTACTTCAGTCTGTGTGCATTGAATTTATTTAATACACGAGTTTCACAATTTGAGTTGAATTACTGAAATAAATGAACTTTTCCACGACATTCTAATTTATTGAGATGCACCTGTAGAGACAGACAGACAGATAGATAGATAGATAGAGACGAACAGACGGACAGACAGACAGATGTCCGGTGCGTCTACATGTATGCTAGCGTTAGAATCTGCTGAGATGGCTGTAATCTCAGCTGGAGCATCAAACATACTGTAGTTCTGGTCTGAAGAAGCTCACGCTCTGTAAAGAGCATCTGTTGAACGTTCAGTTTCACTCTCCTTCCTTCTGTCATTCACACATCCCCTTTTCACTGGAGCAGCTATTTCCTGTTTTCCTGTAATGGCTCTCCTCTCTCTCTCTCGCTCACTGTAGACTGTACTGTTTCTGATCTGTTCTTCTGTGTGTCAGAATGCAGTGAATCTCTATCACTGTTGTTAATCGTTCTCCAGGCTTCCCGTGGGTCCCTAAAAGTCTTAAATTCACTTTGATCAAATGTGAGGTCATACAAACCTGAAATATCTTGAATGTTAGAAGAATGGATCCATAAGTATACTTCTGGATGAAAAAAAGGATATACAGTATTAATTTGATCTGTACAGGTCTTAAAAACTCTCAGATTTGAATAACTCTGCATTTACACTGGTTCTCCAGTAAACTCCAAAAGACTTTAAGATTGACCCTTGACCCTTAGAGTGGAAATAATGCCCAGACCACTGTATTTTTCCATTGTTATAGGGCTGCTTTCTTTCTTTCTTTCTTTCTTTCTTTCTTTCAAAGCATATCTCCCGCAGTCTCTTTGGCATGGCAGCAGTATATAATTTAGATTAGTCTTTCAGATGTTAAAGGCTTTTTTTATATCATAACAAGCTTTCAGTGAGATTAATGACACGATTACAGAATAGTTCAATCATGATGCTGCTATATCAGCACAAAGTGTGTGAGTGTGTGTGGGTATGGGTCTGAATGATTCAGTGATGTTAGATTAACCCTCACCATACAGTACATGTCCACAGGCGCAGAGCTGAGTGTGCTTTTATAACTCATTCTCTGTGAGCTATGCATCAGGCTTGAACATTTTTCAACTTAATGCTTATAAAGTGAAGGCTAGCCAAGGTTGTTAATGTTTAAATGATGTTGTTACATACTAAAATATTTCATTGAGATGTCAAGTGCCGTTTGGAGGCATTCATTTGATCAAAAATTACTGTAAAGGCATTTATAATGTTACAAAAAGATTTCTATAAAAAAAAACAACAACAACTGTTTTTAACATCGATAAAAATCGGAAATGTTTCCTGAGCAGCAAAACATATTAGAATGATTTCTGAAGGATCATGTGACACTGAAGACTGGAGTAATGATGCTGAAAATTCAGCTTTTATCACAGCAATTAATTACATTTTGCAATATATTCAAATAGAAAGCAGTTATTTTGAATTGTAATAATATTTTACAATATTACTGTTTTGCTGTATTTTTGGTCAAATAAATGCTGTCTTGGTGATCAGGAGTCATCTTTCAAAACCATTAAAAAAAGCTTATCGACCCCAAACTTGTTAAACGATGGCTTTAATGACTGTATTGAAAGCAATAATAGAGCATACTGACAAACATGCTGTTGTACATTTACAGACACACCCCTAAAGTGACAGACAGCACAGATTTTATTGAGCGGATTTCTTCTGCACCGGTGGACATGGACGGTCAGGCCAGTTAAAGGTCACTAGATTTCACTCCCAGCATAAACAAGGACAGGATCCCAGTCAAGCACACTATAGAGAGAGACTGAGTGTGTCATATCATAAAATGGTTTGAACACTCTCATTCTTCAGAAACAGTTTGTAATCCACTGAAGAGATTGTTGTGCAGAAAAACAGATAAAGTTGAAAGAATTTTTTTGGACAGCTCGCTCTAAATCAAGACTTCACGCTGAGCAAATACATAAACATTAGCCTTTACTTGCAAGAAAACTTCACTACCAAAAACGTTATACTCACATTTGCATTCAAAAAGCTCTCTGACAGACGCGAGACGTCTCTGAAGATTTCCTTTCCTCTCTCCTACTGAAGATCAATACAGCTCAAGATATCATGCCCTATTCCTGCATTCACAAGCACTGTTCACCAGCACATTACAAATGATAAGATTAACCATGGTTATGCAAATGTGTCTGTAACCTGTTATTCTTTAATTAATATAGGTGTTTTACAAATGAAAAATCACATTAACTAGTTTTACCTGCATTAGCTATACAAACTGTTCACAAATTTGGGGTCAGTAATATATATATCTATATATATATATATACAGTGGGTACGGAAAGTATTCAGACCCCCTTAAATTTTTCACTCTTTGTTATATTGCAGCCATTTGCTAAAATCATTTAAGTTAATTTTTTTTCCTCATTAATGTACAAGAGTGAAAAATTTAAGGGGGTCTGAATACTTTCCGTACCCACTGTATATATATAATTATTTTTTTTTGTTTGTTAAAGAAGACTTTTTATTTGCTCAAAAATACAGTAAAACAGTAATGTTGTGAAATAGTATTCTAGTAGTATTGTAGTATAAAAGTCGTGGCCTAATGGTTAGAGAGTCGGACTCGTAACCCAAAGGTTGTGGGTTCGAGTCTCGTACCGGCAGGGATTGTAGGTGGGGGGAGTGAATGTACAGCGCTTTCTCCCACCTTCAATACCACGACTGAGGTGCCCTTGAGCAAGGCACCGAACCCCCAACTGTTCCCCGGGCGCCGCAGCATAAATGGCTGCCCACTGCTCCGGGTGTGTGTTCACGGTGTGTGTGTGTTCACTGCTGTGTGTGTGCACTTTGGATGGGATAAATGCAGAGCACTAATTCCGAGTATGGGTCACCATACTTGGCCACATGTCACTTCACTTTTTCACTTTTTCACTAAAAGGTTCTATTTGAATGTATTTTAAAATGTATTTTATTCCTGCGATGGCAAAGGTAAATAACCAGAATTTTTTTAAAAATGTAGCAAACTGTGACTTTTGATAAATTTAATGCATCCTTGTAAATTAAAAGTATTAATTTCTTTAAAAAATAGACATGACATGATTGATAAATAAAGAAATAAATAAATAAATAAAATGGAAAATAAATGAAAGGGAAATTAAAAATGTACAAAAATGTACACTAATGTACAAAGGTTTGGGGTCAGTAAGGTTATTCATCTATTTTATTATTTATTTACTTTTTTATTTATTTATTTGGATAGAAAGAAATCTGATGGTGTGCTCAGGGTTCAAATTTCTGTCCATTATTTTTCATATAAAAATATTTTTAAAAAGTATTTGGACAAAAACAAACAAACAAACCAAAAAAAAAAAAAAAAAACCCCGCAAAATATTTGTCCAAAGATTTTTTTATATCTAGTTGTCCTTTTTTAATTATGACAGTGACGATGATTTTTTTTTTGTACTGTTTTTCCATCTGCAGCAAGACAGATTCCTTTTATATCTTAAAAAGTCTAAAATCTAAAGATAAACATATGATGGTCAATTTTCCGCTGATTTAAAACTCATTAGAAGATTCTTGAGTCGCAACAGATGTTTTATGTATTATGTTGCAGTTCCTTTCAAAGTTACAAATCAACTGGAAATTAATATTTACTTTTAACCACCAAAGATAACTTTTGACTCATAAGATAAGATTGTATCCCCATTTACTCCAACTACCTTGACTTCCACTTGCATTTTTATTGCAAATGGCTAGTCTCTTCTTGATGATTGTGATTGTGTGCGTACTGAAGAATATATGACAGAAGAGAACTCAAAGCACACACATTCTTCACCTGAAGCCCAGTCTCTCTCTCACACATGTACCACCCAGCGTGAGAACATTCTTCTGTACCTTCTCAGTTTTTCTCCTTCTCAATCTTTCTCATGGTCCAGTCGTCTCCAGCTGTTTCTAATACTCCTCTCAGTCATGCTGGATGCTTTGGAGCTATATGATTACAGCTGTGTGTGTGTGTGTGTGTTTAACCATATGTTCCCATCTGGC
This sequence comes from Sinocyclocheilus rhinocerous, assembly GCF_001515625.1. Lineage (NCBI taxonomy): Eukaryota > Metazoa > Chordata > Actinopteri > Cypriniformes > Cyprinidae > Sinocyclocheilus > Sinocyclocheilus rhinocerous. The sequence continues at coordinate 867,383 of NW_015659941.1, read as the reverse complement.
TCCATCCCAGGGGAAGTCGACCCGCTCTTAAAGAGCTTGGCTAAGGTCTGGTGTTTAGCAGCTCTGGGCTCACAGCGTTCATTCCTGCGTTGGTGGAGTATAGGCGCAGTAAAGCGTTTGATTGACGGATGAAACAGGAAATTGTTTTTCTTTCTTCCTTTGGGTTTTCCATACAGAGATGCTGATTCAGTGGTCCGTTAAGGTTGGAGTTGGGCTAATGCCACTGGAGGAGTCTAGAAAAGATACGCTTACATCTATCCCAAGTGTGCTTTTTCATCTGGAAGATCATTTTGCTCATCTGCAATACATTCCCTGTTGAACGTTAGAATGTCATGCGGCAGATGTTTTTGCGATGTTCATGAAGCATACAGACTGTCATCGCCTAGTCCGTTTGAACATGGCTAACATGCGCTCTTGCACTGGTCTGACGGTAACAAATCTCAGTACTCGAGGGGGTGATCCAGCTTCCCTTTGTCTGTGCTATTAAAGCAGATGTGATTATTCTGGAAAGTTGCTGTAACCATATTGACCTTAACTAACTTGCATAGTTTCTCTTCTCTTCAAACTATCTTGCTCTGCCCTAACAGGAGTTGAGCTGAAAGAGAAAACTGTAAAGACGGTAAAAGCCCATTCACACCAGGAACGATAACTATAATGATAACAATAAAAGGAAAGGAAAGGACGTGACATGTGGCCAAGTATGGTGTCCCATATTCAGAATGTGTGCTCTGCATTTGTCCTTTCCAAGTGCACACGCACAGCAGTGAGTAGTGAACAAACACACACACATATATCTACACTTCCTTAAATCAACATACATTTGCTTGAGAGGCAGAATAAAGACATTTATAAAACCTGCAGAAATCCTATCAAACAGAACGTTATCATCTGCTAGATATCTCATAGTTACCATTATAATTATCTTAATAGTTATCATTCGTTGGGTGAACAGGCTTTAATACCTGCTATAGCGCCCCTTGTGGAAACACTAAGAATGTAAAGTGTACTTGTGTTGGGGATTGCACTATAAACTAATGTGGACAGTTTCACTACCAGAAATAATGTAAATATACCAAATTACAAATCTATATTTACCTTTATAATATACTGACAACTACCTTAAAAACACAGGTTGTAAAGAGCAAGTCACGTGATGAATCACATCACAAGTAGCTTTTCCACAAGCTGAGGTAAATGCTAATATATGAAAGGTGCATGTTATCATACACACAAATATGATAAACCATCACGACAACACACAACACTAAAATAATGCCCATAACATTAATTTATATGTAACATAAAATAGTGATGTACGATGGTAAGAAAACTAAGAAGAAACTATTTCAGTGAAAAACCATCAAATGTGAAGAATGTCGGATTTTCACAGTAAATTTTAAGATGACTTGTTCTTTTTCACTTCCAAAAACTGTGCATATAACAGCATTTTTTTGTAAAATTAGGTCTACAGTTTTATACTGTGGTTAGTGAACTTACCATTCAACCCAGGTTTTTACCATAGCATTTTTACAGTCTTTTACCGTTAAAGTCACAATCATTTTTACTAAGTTCGCTTCTGAAAGTCTGATTTAATTTGTGACTTTTCTTTCCAAAAGGACAGATGAAATGAAATGTTTAGTGTCAGATTAACACAACATGCAGTGTGATTCACTTTATCTAGAGTCATTTCACCGTCAGGAAAACACGTCACTTAACTGTGTTTAGCTGTGAATGAGCTGTGTTTTGTTATCTGTGTGAATCAGACACTCAGACAGACGGACAGCTGAGAATGTGCTGCAGATTTAAAGTGCCCTGTAAATATGTTTGTGGCGTTGTTCGCATTTTAAAGTCTGCCAAATGGGGTCACGGGTGAAGTGCTGGCATATTTTAGCTGGGTGATTCACGCGTGGAACATTCTGCATGTGTGGGGGAAACATGGTTTGAACTTTTTGAAATGAATCATTTGAAGAGGAATGAATCGAGTTCTCAAGGGGGTTTTGTGGCGGTGGCTTACGTTCCCCTTAGATCTAAGAATATGACATTTCGAGATGGTCCCCCCCTCCCCCCGCTTTCTGCTGCGGTTAAAGGGTACAGTCGTGCCCACTGTATCTTTGTCTTTGAAAGATGATTTATAGATGGATGAAACGTTTGCAGTTTATATAAAGATATTTTTGAAACTGTCCCAATGTCATTTAAAACTTGCACGTTTTGTTAGAAATTAGAAATCTAGGTTGTGTCAGATGCCTTTGTGTTAGGATTGTTGTGTTATTGTTGATGGAAAATACAAATGCGCATACAAACCTGGTGCAACACAAAAACGCACCTTTCACTTTGCACTTTTCAATTTGCATGTGATGAACAAAATACAGTAAAAACAAACAAATATTATTACAATTTAAATGAACTTTTTTCTATTTGAATATATTTTCAAATTTAATCTATTCCTGTGATGCAAAGCTGAATTTTCAGCATCATTACTGCAGTCTTCAGTGTCACGTGATCCTTCAGAATGTATTATTGTCAGTTGAAAACAGCTCTACTGGTTATTATTTTGTTCTTTCCTTCTTTTGTGACATTATAAAGGTCTTAATCAAATCAAAATAGCTTTGTGTGAGGAAAAGACCAACATTTGATGAATCGCTACTCACGGAAAATATCAATTTGCAGTCATGAACTGGCATGTCGAGTTCAGTTGCAATGCACATCAAATCCAATGACAACAAATCTTGTGCAATTCAAAAATGCCCTATTTTTTTTTTTTTGCATGCAATCGCAAATAGACATTCTTCTTCCTAATCACTTAAAATGCAGTTGCATCTTCTGAGCTCCATGGAAGAAAGTCATACAGGTTTGGAACAACATGAGGGTTGGTAATCAAATTTTCTTTTATGGGTGAACTATTCCTTCAGTAGGACATGTTCAGTCCTACTCAGTGTGTATTATAGTCTCTCTGGAAACAAACTTTGCCTTACCAGTCCAAACCCTGAACCGCAACACAACCATCAGCACTTGCACTTTCATCTTCCAGCTGGTGAAACAGAGCCAAGAGGAAATGAGAACACTTTTTTTGTGAACTTCCTGAAGACCTTTGTTTTGACCTTTAAATAGTGCTTAGACTTCCACTAGACCTTGTGATGTGAAATAAAACTTCTCCTTGTGGTATACTTAAGGTATTTATGCTACTTTTGTTGATGGCTACTTTATTACTACCCAGAGCTGTTAACAACATCTGGTTAAATCATAATTTAATGAGATATGGCACCATTGTTCCTGTTATATTGCATTATGGCATACATAATTTTAATTGGTCCCCATAAATTAATGCAAGTAGTTGTAAAATAGAGTAAAAACAGTAATATTGTGAAATGTTATTACAATTTCAAATAACTATTTTCTATTTTGTAAAATGTAATTTATTCCTGTGATGCAAAGCTGAAATTTCAGCATCATTACTCCAGTCTTCAGAGTCACATGATCCTTCAGAAAACATTCTGCTGCCTAAGAAACATTTATTATTATTATCAATGTTTAAAACAGTTGTGCTGCCTAATAATTTTGTGCAAACATTATTTTAGCTAGATTTTTATTGGTTTATTTCTTTGCAATATATTTTATATCTATTCAACAACACATGTGAGGATAAGGTTTAGGTGCAGGGCTATGTTTAGGGGATAGAAAATGCTATTAGCTTTATATAACAACAGTAGTTGAAGGAAAGTCCCAACCATGACAGAAAAAACGTGTGTGCGTGCGTGTGTGTGTGTGTGTGAGTG
>NW_015659941.1:834504-863203 GCF_001515625.1 Sinocyclocheilus rhinocerous | reverse complement strand
GTGTGTGTGTTTAACCATATGTTCCCATCTGGCTCCATCCCAGGGGAAGTCGACCCGCTCTTAAAGAGCTTGGCTAAGGTCTGGTGTTTAGCAGCTCTGGGCTCACAGCGTTCATTCCTGCGTTGGTGGAGTATAGGCGCAGTAAAGCGTTTGATTGACGGATGAAACAGGAAATTGTTTTTCTTTCTTCCTTTGGGTTTTCCATACAGAGATGCTGATTCAGTGGTCCGTTAAGGTTGGAGTTGGGCTAATGCCACTGGAGGAGTCTAGAAAAGATACGCTTACATCTATCCCAAGTGTGCTTTTTCATCTGGAAGATCATTTTGCTCATCTGCAATACATTCCCTGTTGAACGTTAGAATGTCATGCGGCAGATGTTTTTGCGATGTTCATGAAGCATACAGACTGTCATCGCCTAGTCCGTTTGAACATGGCTAACATGCGCTCTTGCACTGGTCTGACGGTAACAAATCTCAGTACTCGAGGGGGTGATCCAGCTTCCCTTTGTCTGTGCTATTAAAGCAGATGTGATTATTCTGGAAAGTTGCTGTAACCATATTGACCTTAACTAACTTGCATAGTTTCTCTTCTCTTCAAACTATCTTGCTCTGCCCTAACAGGAGTTGAGCTGAAAGAGAAAACTGTAAAGACGGTAAAAGCCCATTCACACCAGGAACGATAACTATAATGATAACAATAAAAGGAAAGGAAAGGACGTGACATGTGGCCAAGTATGGTGTCCCATATTCAGAATGTGTGCTCTGCATTTGTCCTTTCCAAGTGCACACGCACAGCAGTGAGTAGTGAACAAACACACACACATATATCTACACTTCCTTAAATCAACATACATTTGCTTGAGAGGCAGAATAAAGACATTTATAAAACCTGCAGAAATCCTATCAAACAGAACGTTATCATCTGCTAGATATCTCATAGTTACCATTATAATTATCTTAATAGTTATCATTCGTTGGGTGAACAGGCTTTAATACCTGCTATAGCGCCCCTTGTGGAAACACTAAGAATGTAAAGTGTACTTGTGTTGGGGATTGCACTATAAACTAATGTGGACAGTTTCACTACCAGAAATAATGTAAATATACCAAATTACAAATCTATATTTACCTTTATAATATACTGACAACTACCTTAAAAACACAGGTTGTAAAGAGCAAGTCACGTGATGAATCACATCACAAGTAGCTTTTCCACAAGCTGAGGTAAATGCTAATATATGAAAGGTGCATGTTATCATACACACAAATATGATAAACCATCACGACAACACACAACACTAAAATAATGCCCATAACATTAATTTATATGTAACATAAAATAGTGATGTACGATGGTAAGAAAACTAAGAAGAAACTATTTCAGTGAAAAACCATCAAATGTGAAGAATGTCGGATTTTCACAGTAAATTTTAAGATGACTTGTTCTTTTTCACTTCCAAAAACTGTGCATATAACAGCATTTTTTTGTAAAATTAGGTCTACAGTTTTATACTGTGGTTAGTGAACTTACCATTCAACCCAGGTTTTTACCATAGCATTTTTACAGTCTTTTACCGTTAAAGTCACAATCATTTTTACTAAGTTCGCTTCTGAAAGTCTGATTTAATTTGTGACTTTTCTTTCCAAAAGGACAGATGAAATGAAATGTTTAGTGTCAGATTAACACAACATGCAGTGTGATTCACTTTATCTAGAGTCATTTCACCGTCAGGAAAACACGTCACTTAACTGTGTTTAGCTGTGAATGAGCTGTGTTTTGTTATCTGTGTGAATCAGACACTCAGACAGACGGACAGCTGAGAATGTGCTGCAGATTTAAAGTGCCCTGTAAATATGTTTGTGGCGTTGTTCGCATTTTAAAGTCTGCCAAATGGGGTCACGGGTGAAGTGCTGGCATATTTTAGCTGGGTGATTCACGCGTGGAACATTCTGCATGTGTGGGGGAAACATGGTTTGAACTTTTTGAAATGAATCATTTGAAGAGGAATGAATCGAGTTCTCAAGGGGGTTTTGTGGCGGTGGCTTACGTTCCCCTTAGATCTAAGAATATGACATTTCGAGATGGTCCCCCCCTCCCCCCGCTTTCTGCTGCGGTTAAAGGGTACAGTCGTGCCCACTGTATCTTTGTCTTTGAAAGATGATTTATAGATGGATGAAACGTTTGCAGTTTATATAAAGATATTTTTGAAACTGTCCCAATGTCATTTAAAACTTGCACGTTTTGTTAGAAATTAGAAATCTAGGTTGTGTCAGATGCCTTTGTGTTAGGATTGTTGTGTTATTGTTGATGGAAAATACAAATGCGCATACAAACCTGGTGCAACACAAAAACGCACCTTTCACTTTGCACTTTTCAATTTGCATGTGATGAACAAAATACAGTAAAAACAAACAAATATTATTACAATTTAAATGAACTTTTTTCTATTTGAATATATTTTCAAATTTAATCTATTCCTGTGATGCAAAGCTGAATTTTCAGCATCATTACTGCAGTCTTCAGTGTCACGTGATCCTTCAGAATGTATTATTGTCAGTTGAAAACAGCTCTACTGGTTATTATTTTGTTCTTTCCTTCTTTTGTGACATTATAAAGGTCTTAATCAAATCAAAATAGCTTTGTGTGAGGAAAAGACCAACATTTGATGAATCGCTACTCACGGAAAATATCAATTTGCAGTCATGAACTGGCATGTCGAGTTCAGTTGCAATGCACATCAAATCCAATGACAACAAATCTTGTGCAATTCAAAAATGCCCTATTTTTTTTTTTTTGCATGCAATCGCAAATAGACATTCTTCTTCCTAATCACTTAAAATGCAGTTGCATCTTCTGAGCTCCATGGAAGAAAGTCATACAGGTTTGGAACAACATGAGGGTTGGTAATCAAATTTTCTTTTATGGGTGAACTATTCCTTCAGTAGGACATGTTCAGTCCTACTCAGTGTGTATTATAGTCTCTCTGGAAACAAACTTTGCCTTACCAGTCCAAACCCTGAACCGCAACACAACCATCAGCACTTGCACTTTCATCTTCCAGCTGGTGAAACAGAGCCAAGAGGAAATGAGAACACTTTTTTTTGTGAACTTCCTGAAGACCTTTGTTTTGACCTTTAAATAGTGCTTAGACTTCCACTAGACCTTGTGATGTGAAATAAAACTTCTCCTTGTGGTATACTTAAGGTATTTATGCTACTTTTGTTGATGGCTACTTTATTACTACCCAGAGCTGTTAACAACATCTGGTTAAATCATAATTTAATGAGATATGGCACCATTGTTCCTGTTATATTGCATTATGGCATACATAATTTTAATTGGTCCCCATAAATTAATGCAAGTAGTTGTAAAATAGAGTAAAAACAGTAATATTGTGAAATGTTATTACAATTTCAAATAACTATTTTCTATTTTGTAAAATGTAATTTATTCCTGTGATGCAAAGCTGAAATTTCAGCATCATTACTCCAGTCTTCAGAGTCACATGATCCTTCAGAAAACATTCTGCTGCCTAAGAAACATTTATTATTATTATCAATGTTTAAAACAGTTGTGCTGTCTAATAATTTTGTGCAAACATTATTTTAGCTAGATTTTTATTGGTTTATTTCTTTGCAATATATTTTATATCTATTCAACAACACATGTGAGGATAAGGTTTAGGTGCAGGGCTATGTTTAGGGGATAGAAAATGCTATTAGCTTTATATAACAACAGTAGTTGAAGGAAAGTCCCAACCATGACAGAAAAAACGTGTGTGTGCGTGTGTGTGTGTGTGTGTGTGTGAGTGTGAGGGTTATATTTACAGAAGTGAAGCTGTTTAAGGCCAGCGTGTTGCTGCTTTCACACCCAGTCAAACAAAACACACTCTCACACAAACAACTAATATACACCCATTATAAACAAACACACAGTGCAGGGAAATATGAGAGTCATAAATGTTTTGACAGCTCTAGATGTGTGAGGTCAAATATCTAAAGAGAGTTACTCGATATCACACCATTACTTCCACTGCTACTGCAACTGAATGCTTCTGTTCTACTAATGCATAATCATCTGGTTAAAGATATTGCCTTAGTAAACTGTAAGTTGGGTCTGTTCTTGTTTTGGACTGGAGAAAGCCATTTTCCACTAAAATGATGCTGATATATTGCATCACTTGCTCCTAGTTTTGAGAAGTGGGATGCATTGATGTGCTGTGTTATTATCAGAATGTGATTGTGAATGAGATTTGAGAGATTTAGCTGAGGGGAATATTATCAGTGCATGAATTTAAGTTCTTTTTATAATATAATATATAGGGACAACTGATGTGTAGAGCTTTCATTGAGATTTTTGTAGCTTTTCCATGAACTTTCATTTATTGTATGGAAAATTATCTTTATAAATTGTCTTCCATTGAAAACAAAAATCACATACAGGTTTGGATCAAAATAAAGATGGGTAAATTATGACAGGATTTAAAAAAAAATCAATCTCTCACAAGATCAACACTCAACAAATATGTATGACTAAATTTAAGATTAATGCATTTGAATTGCAAAAAAATTAAATAAATAAATAATATAAAAATCAGAGGCGGACTTACTCATTAGGCAAAGGCAGGCAATCGCCTTGGGCCCCCAAAAGCCAAGGGCCCCCTAAAATGCTTTTCATCTACGAGATGTGCATTAAGCGCGGACACGCGAACGGTTGCTGTTTACAGTGTTTATCACCACGACAACCGTCTGTGTGTCCGAGTTGAACACACTTCTCGTGTATCCTGCTTGTAGCAAATGAAAATATCATGCATCTGAAGCTGTAATTAAATATTGAGCAACAGTGTGTATTTGTTTGTTTCTTTTAAATGCTGCTACTTATTCATAAGAACCCAAGTAGAGGATGCATACACAGTTACTTGTTTGGTTGATATAATCCTTAGGTGTGTAAAAGTATTCACCTTAGGTGTGTATTTTCTTTTCATAATTTTTTTCATTTTCATTTAAATTTGTAGTTAAAATAACTAAAACTATTTTTTTCATTTTCATTTAAATTTGTAGTTAAAATAACTAAAACATATATTGAGCAACAGTAATGTAACAGTTACGGTAACTTGCGCTGGTAACTCATCACAGTCATCAGTGGACTTTCCTCCTCAATATAGGCTATATTTTTTCACACTTTTCTCATTCTCACTAATTCAAGTTTTTACATGAATGAATCTCTGAAGGGAACCGACTGTCTTCAGAAAAGTTTCGATGGCATTTTCATTTTATCTGATAACATAGCGTTAATGAGCAGCGCTGCTTTGTTTACAGTCGTTACCGGGGAAACATCTGTATTTCTGATGTTCCAAAAGCGCCTCCTGCTGGCAGAGAATCAATGTACATTTTCAATAATCCCGTCTGCAGTTTTTGTTCAGACCAATGCGAAAATCCACCCTGTTAACCGTTTTAAATTAATATCATAATTTATACTTCCGACTCTCTTTTCTTAAAAAATGGTTTAAAGGCTCAGTTGTGAGGTTTATCATTTTATAATTTATTTTGTTTTTGTGAAAACTGTAAATCAATTGCTATTTCGTGGTCTACAACATGAAAGAGAGCCATTATAACATGTACATGAAAAATGTAGAAACATTGGACACAACTGTGGGGCACCATTATGCAGCAGCAAGCATCACAACAAAAAATGCACCTCAAGGCTAAATTTGTAAATGTGTTGAAATACATAGGGCCCCATTCATATATTTTGCCTGGGGCCCCCAAATCACTAAATCAGCCCCTGATAAAAATACAATAATAACAATAACAAATATCCAGTTTAAACTATTATTTATCTTTCTCTTTTAATTAATATTTAACTAATAAATTAATGTGATGCATATTCGTCAGTCATATAAATGAAACGGGTAAGAAACAGGTCAGATTTCTGTAGTTATACTAATAAATTAAACTTGTTTTAAATACAAAATAACCAGGTTTATATTTATTGTCAATAAATCCAATTTGTTTCCAAATGCTTATTGCTTGTTTCACAGCTTGCCATATTTTAAATATTCACACTTTTGAAATTAATAAGTGTAATTGTTTTCACAATGAACAGATTTATTTATTCTAAGCAATTTAAATTGGTGCATTTTTTAAATATTAAACTGCGCCATTACTTTTTTTTCTTTGTGTGCTGAAATCTTACCTGTTTGTTAATTTATGTATGACTGACAAATATGCATGACATTAAATTAATTAGTTCATGTTAAAAATTTAATAAAAAATAATGGAAAATGTATATGCATTTCAAATACATACAGTAAATCCTAAATTTAGACCTAAATATTAGTTTTGAGTGAAGGAACAGACAATGTACATAAACTTAATTCATTGTGGTTGGTCACTTTATATGTCAGTAAGCCAGTCTCTTCCTGTCTTAATGGGTGGTTCTTGGCTAGAATAAACTACAAAGTGGACCAGAGTTTATACCAGCAGTCAGACTAGCCGGTCTGAACCAGCATGGGAATCATTCTGGTCTAAGCTGGTCTTTTCAGCAGGGTGAAAGAGCAATATGAACAATACAAGAGAGGTATGGAGAGAGCAGAGGCTGGAAATGAGTGAATGGTGGGAAAGTAAGAAGAAAGTAAGCAAAAGAGAAAGTGCAGTGCAGTAGGAGGTTCAGAGAGAGAAAGAGCCCTTTAAAAAGGGGGGTGTGGGAATGATAGAGGGCAAGAAAATAGGGGGAATGAGAGGAAAGATTTAGTTGTGTAGATTTAGTTGTGTAGTTGGGTGTGGGAATGCGGGGTCAGAGCTCTGCTGGAAGAAGAGGCTCTTGGCAGGACACAGCTGAAAGGGATTGTGGGAATTTATACAGGATTAGTGGAATGTCTTATGCTCTACAACTACAACTAGCGCAATACTGAACATTCACAATATATTTGTTATGACTTTAACACTTGTTTTGTCCTCTACACTTGCTAAAGGTTGTGCTATTACACTAGGAGTGTCTTGTGAGTATGCAACCATTATATTAAACTTCAGAAGCACAAATGTTGTTAGAGTTCAAACTGTTTGAACTCAGAAGTGTGAGATATTAATTAGCAGTTTTGGGGAAAAAAAACCCCCGAAGGAATTGGCAGATGTTAACTTGGAATTCTGAGGAGAACAGTTTGAATTGTAAGATGTAAATTAGCATTTGTGAGGGAAAAAAATTGTGAAATTGTGAGATAAAAAGTTGCAATTACATCAGGAAAAAAACCAAACAAACAGAATTTCAAGAAGTAAACTCATAATTATACGAAAAAAAGTCAAAATTGCGAGATATAGACTCATAATTTTAAGCCCAAAAAATAAAATAAAATCTGAATTGCAAGATGTGAACTCTAAGCCAAAAAAGATTGAGATTTAAAAAAAAAAAAAAAATTTTTTTTATATTTTTGTTCAATCATTTCTGTGTTTCAATTATTTGCTTCTAAACGCAGCAATTTGTTAGCAACATCACTCAAAAGCATGACATTTTTAATGTATTAAGATATTTGTATGTAAATATTGGAGTTTATGAGTATGTAGAGTTATATTGGTGCATATACATTATTAAATATTCTTGTTGTTAAAAAAAAGAAACGATTGTGGAAGAGATTCCATAATTATTTTTACTTCTTATATTAAATATTTGTATCAAATTTGCGAATAAATTCAGAGCAAATTCATAAATACGGTGATATGTATAATACTGAGATTGGCTACTACACACACACATAATGCAGCTCATAAAAACATTTGTTAAGAAGCCAGCGGTGGATAGAGAGAAAATGAAATGTTCTCTTCGGCTCTTCTGTGGTATTTGGGCCCATGTTGACTTTGGGATCTGGTAGCGTTCTCTTTGCAGTCATCCATGAAGGCAAAGACAAGGAATTATAGCTTCACTGAGCTCCAGTGGAAAATAAACATATTTTCAGCACTGTTAGTACACATCTGGAGATCACAATGATCTTGTATGTAAATGTCAGTTTTATTTTAGTTCTGTCACCATAACCTTGTGTTTTGAAACAGATGGTTGTGGTTTGTATGTTTGTGTATGTTCATGAAAACAGAGGAACATCATTTCAACCAATCAGCCGTAGTTGCTAGTAGATTAAAAATGCATACGCAAGTAAAATACAATAAAAATCTAGTTAAAATAATCCAAGCTTGTTTTCCACTTTCCTTTTTACTAAATAAACACAAGGAGTGATGATATTTAGGTAACGCTTTACTTTAAGGACCAATTCTCACTATTACCTAGTTGCTTATTAGTATTTATAAAGCACATATTAATGCCTTATTCTGCATGACCATATTTTAGATCCCTTAATCCTACCCTATACCTAAACTTACCAACTACTATGTTGTTTGTTTACTATAATCGTCCTAGATTTTTTATTTTAATACGTCCACAAAAAAAAAAAAAAATCCTAATTTGGATTGGATAAAAGTATCTACTAAATGACGAAATGTAAATGTAAAAATCCACACAGACCTCTCTAAAAACTTTGTGTGTGTGTTTTGAATCATGTTTTCATTGAACTGGACAGTCTGATTGACAGGAATGAATCAAATTGATCAACTCTGATGCCATTTTTGATGCTATTAAGCATCTCATGATCGGCAGCTCTCATACTTAAAAGAATTGATTGTGAACTAGTGTAATGAATAAATTGTAAATATTCAAGGACACTTATGGAAGTATATTTCTGCTTTTTACATCTCTGCCAAGATATAAACTTGCAATTCTGAGAGAAAAAAAGTAGGAATTGTGAGTTTATAACTTGCAATTGCAATAACTCTAAAAAATGCTGGGTTAAATACAACCCAGCGCTGGGTAAAATATGGACAAACCCAGCGATTGGGTTGTTTTTGACCCAGCGGTTGGGTTACAGCCTAGATGGTTGGGTTAAACATTTAACCCTACTGTTGGTTGAAAACAACCCAATTGCTGGGTTTGTCCATATTTAACCCAGCATTTTTTAGAGTGAAGATATGAACTCGCATGTCCGAATTGTGAGAGAGAAAAAAAGTCATAATTGTGAGATCAGAATTCTAAGGAAAAAGTCTGAATTACAAAATGTAAACTCAGAATTCCAAAACAATAGTCATAATTGTAAAATTAAGAGTCAGAATTCCAAGAAAAAAAGTCATAATTGTGAGATTTAGAGTCCGAATTCTAGGGAAAAAGTCATAATTGTGAGATGCAGAGTCAGAATTCTAAGAAAAAAAGTCAGAATTGTGTGATGTAAAGCCAGAATTCTAAGAAAAACGTTGCAGAAGGTAAACCTGTAGTTACAAGTTTATAACTCACAGTTGCAAGAAAAAAGTCTGATTTGTGAGGACAAAAGGCTGAATTGGGAGATTAAAAAGTTGCAGTCGTCAACTTGTAACACTCCAAAGAGAAAGGAAAACTTGAAATCGCATCATATGACCCCTTTAAAACTTTGCATGGTGGAAATAAACTTCCATAGACAGTCCATAAAACTCTCTTGACTGTCATCATCTTTTCCACTTTTAAACATGATGCATACAGTAAGCTTGACTTTGAAGTTTTTAGCCATGTTAACAAATGTTTAGATTCTATGAAACATTCATCAGAGGGATGCCATAGCTCTCTGATCCGGCACAGGGCTTCAAAACAGGAAGTTGGGGGTCTTTACGAGCCCTTGTAAAAACAGCTAACAGCTCGCTGCAGATTCTGGTTGTCGGGGTGAGACCCGCTGGAATGCTGCTTCATCATAATGCGGTGGGCTGCGGTCAGCGTGGAGCTTCACGTACCAGTGAAACTAATGTCAGCTCAGCTTCACCAGCAAGGTTTACTGTGTGTCCATAAAGATTTACACGCTCATTTAAATGGGTTTAGATACTCACTGCTGTGGCCAATTATAGAGGGAGATAATTATAAGACTGTTAAGTGTCACAGTTAATATACTTGAAATTAATCTCTGTATACTGAGAAAATGTTAATAATCATCTTAAGAATGTTTAGAGAGAGAGACAAGAATCAGTTTAACTATATTTACAGCCTTACACTGTGGTGTGAATTCAATTTTAGAATGTTAGAACACCGCAAATATTTCTAAAGTCAGTCCAAAACAAATTCCTTCAAGGAACAGTTTACCCAAAAATGAAAATTTACTCACCATCAGGCCTTCAAAAATGTAGATGAGTTTGTTTCTTCATCAGATTTGGAGAAATGTAGCATTCCATCACTTGCTCACCAGTGGATCCTCTGCAGTGAATGGGTGCCGTCAGAATGAGAGTCCAAACAGCTGATAAAAACATTACAATAATCCACAAGTAATCCACACCACTCCAGTCCATCAATTAACATCATCATTAAAACACTTTTAACTTCAAAACGTTGCTTCCAGGTAAAATATCATAGTCCATAATATGTTTTCTCCAGTGAAAAGTCTGACTTAATCAGGAGAGAAATATGCACAGATCAAGCACCGTTACAATCCAAAACGGTCCAAAAAAGTTCTAAACAAATATTTCGCTGGATTCTGATTTGAGAGTACAACAGGGCATTAATTTGCTTTTTAAGGAAAACCCATTGCATTTAATGTACACATTTGCATTTGATCAGTTATTGCTTTCCTTTGGAATCGAACCCATGATCTTGGCATTGCTAGCGCCATATTTAAAATCACTGTGCAGATTTTCTCTTAAAATCGGTGCAGGAAATGTGGAAAAAATGACTCATGAAACAATTATCTTTGATGTCTTTCCATGGTTTGGATGTGCGTAAACACTAAAGATGTATTTCCACAGAAGTAAGTAAATACACAACTTGTCGAGTGATCAAAAAATGTCATTCAAAATAGTACTGGCAGGATCTGCAGGCCTAAAGTATGTGAACACCCCTTCTAATTAACGGGTTAGAATATTCCAGCAATCCAGATCCTAAATCTTAATGCTACACTGTGCAATGACATTGTGGGCTTCCAAATCTGTAGAAACAGTTTAGAAAAGAGTCTTTTCTGTACGCTCAGAAAAAAAGGTACAAAAGCTTAAGGTACATATTTCTACCTTATTTACTCCTAAATGGTAATGGAGTCTGATTCACTGTTCCAATTCATCACAAAAGGTGTTCAGCGTAAGAATGGCAAATGTGATGTTTAAGTTCAGTTTAAGTTCATCACGTAGTCACACACACAAATGCACTTCCCTCAAGTTCAAGTTCAGTGAAATCACTCTCTCTCTCTCTGCATGAATATTTGAACGTTCAACCTGTTGTTAAACACGGTCTCTCTTTCAGCCATGGTTTGATAGTTAATAATTCAGCAGCATGTTCGTAAGAGAGATTCAATGATCCATTATTATCTCGACACACTGAACAAAGAGACTACAGTTCAACAGAGCCAGTGTTCCCTGCATCTGCAGAAACACCAGCACGCATTCTGTGTGAACACTAGGCAATTAGAGAACGTTTATACTACTGTATAAAAGATTTTCAAGATATGGTATATATGTTTTGTCAAATACACCATTATATACAAAATACCACTTGCAGAAAAATGTACTCTGAGTGTACATTAAATATTTAAATATCAGATTAAGATAAAATTGTAATGAAATATGCAAAAACAGTAAGTACAGCCACAGTAAGTTGCAGATAAAAAAGTAAGAAAATAAATAGTAGGCTATAGTAAATGTGCAAAACGAGGAGAACAAAATTTGCAATCAATACTTTTATTCAGCAAGGATGCATTAAATTGATCAAAAGTAACAATAAAATCATATTAAATCATGTTAGTAACATGCTAAGACATATTAAAACATGTTAATTCATGCTAGCAACATGCTAATAATGCTAACAATGTGTTAAACGTGCTAGCAACAGACTTATCATGCCAACAATGTGTTAAAACATGCTAACAACAGGCTAAGCCATGTTAGCAATATGTTAAAATGTGTTAATAGTGTTCATTCATGCTAACAATGTGCTAATAATGTTAAATATGTGTTAAAACGTGCTAGCAACATGCTAATCATGGCAACAATCCGTTAAAACATGCTTACAACATGCTAAGCCATGTTAGCAATATGTTAAAATGTGTTAATAACATGTTAATTCATGCTAGCAATGTGCTAATAATGTTAACAATGTGCTCAAACATTCTAGCAAAAAGCTAATCATGTCAACAATGCGTTAAAACATGCTAGCAACATGCTAAGACATGTTAGCTATATGTAACAACATGTTAATTCATGCTAGCAATGTGCTAATAATGCTAACAATGTTCTAAAACATGTTAGCAACATGTTAAACCATGCTAGAAACACATTAAATAATGCTAGAAACTTGCTAATTCATGCTAACAATGTGCTAAAACATATTAACAACATACTAATCACGCTAAAACGTGTTAAAACGTGCTAATCATGCTAAAACAGGTTAGCAACATGTTAAAACATGCTAGAAACACATTAAATCATGTTCGCAACATGCTAATTCATGCCAGCAATGTGCTAAATCATACTAACTACATACTAACGTTACAATATGTTAGCAGCATGCTAAAACATGTTAACAGCATGTTAAATTGTGTTAGCAACTTGCTTAAAAATTTTAGCAATCTGCTAGAACATTTTAGTAACATGTTAAAATGATTAATTTGCTTCGAGTAAAATCTTCAAAATTCAAGCTTTTCAAAGTTATTTCAAACTTTCAAACAAGGCCTTGTCAAGCCAACATCAAAGTTTACTCATCTAATTTTAAGTTGTAATAATATTTCACAATATTACTGATTTTAGTGAATTTTTGATCAAATAAATGCAGTCTTGGTGTAAAATATTTTAAAAATCTTACCTACCCCAACTTTTGAACAGAATTGTGTAGTGATGTATTTAATATTCACAAAGTGGTCAAAATATGAACACATCAAACACCTTTGTTTCTCTAGATTATGACATGCATTGTATGCTCACGTCTGAACTCTTCACTGCAGGATCAGTTCAGTCTTATCCTCACATATTTAAACTTTTGCAGAACTTGCTCAGAGTGATGAATAATTCTTGCGTTGTTTATAATAGTCTTGAATAATCTTGCATTGCTTATAATAGTCTATATTGCAAAAGATTGTGTTGCATGTGCATTTTCTGCACAACCGAGCATGCAATTTGCTGCAAAAATAGGCTCCGCTACAGAACTCTGCCTGCAGTGCACTGCTGCAGTCTGGTAGCACAGCACCATCACTTAGTGCCACAGATGTGAGATATTGTTAAGGGGATTTCCTCTGTCAGTAAACACGTCCCACTCACTCTCTTTTTGAGTGACTGTGTGTGTGTTCACCTTGATGATTTGCATCACTCAATTTGTCTGTCATTCATCCTCCCTCTCTTTCTTTTTCTCTATATGAGGGTGTATTTGCATGATTTGACTCAGTCATAGTGTGCACACTAAAATGACAGTGGCAATGGGGAAGTTTCTTGAGTTGTGCATGTTGGTTGCCAGCCTGCACTTACTGTGGGTGAGCACTGTGTGTGTGAGAGAGAGAAAGACAGAGGGCTATGAGGAAGTGACACATAGAGACGCTCTAAAATAACATGCTCATGTGGTGCCCATAAGTTTCAGCTCTTGTGCCATGACTGAAACAGGCAAGTCTGAAATTAGCAACTTTATGAAATGGTTTCCAAATATAAAACGTATAAAATTCCATAGTACACCGCACACACACTTGTGCAATCACTTCAGAAAGGCAGAGCTTTTAAAACTGGCATAATATGAGTCATTCTCGTGTCTGTTACATATGATGTAAAACACAATGTCTGATTCATAATTTTTTTTAACTTACAGCCCTTTGTACTGTTTTAAGGAAAAGGGTTGTTTAACACAAAATAATATGGTAGAGGACTTAATTTTATATATTTGGAATCGGTTGCATTGTGAAAAGTGGACAATTACGTATATGATATAAAATGCAGTCAAGTGGGGTTGAAAAATAAGGATTTGAGAAGTCAGGCAAAAAGTAAAGTTGTTTTAGAGGTGAGACAGGTTAAAACACTACCAACATTTTGGGATGATTTGTTATTATTATTTTTGTTTTATTTTAAAAGAAATTATTACTTTTATTTCGCAAGGATACATTAGATTGATCAAAAGTGACACTGGAGTAATGATGCTGAAAATTCAGCTTTGTCATCACAGAAATTAAATATAATACATTTTAAAATATATGCAAACAGAATATATATAATTGTAATAATGCTTTACAATTCTACTGTTTTTACTGTATTTTAATCAATTAAATGCAGCATTGGTGAGCATAAGAGGCTTCATTTAATAACATTTAAAAAACCTTACTGTCGCCAAACCTTTGAACGGTAGTAATGGTAATGAATGATTACAAATACAGGATAACCTGCACTTATAAATTGTTCACAATACAACCTCAAATATTAAGAGTAAAAAGTGTAAGGTCAGTTTTGATTTCATGTTGAATATAAATAACTTCATGGTTTCTGCTCTTTATTTAGCTGCAATGGAACGGCAAAAGTGTGTATATATCACAGAGTGACATCATACAATAATCACAATGCAATATACACTGTACTAGGACACACACACACACACACATACACACATAGATTTGGGGAAAAGCAGGATTAGGACACTTGGGTGGTTGTTTTCTCTTGTGGAGGCACAGTTAGTCTCATGACCAATCAGAACGCTCGATTCCTCCGCTGTTTGCATTGTGTCCTCTATGACATCACCAGAGCCGCTCACATACCTGTGCTGTCATTGGCTGGTTATGCTGAATCTGCTGACCAGCTGCAAAGATCACAGCCGGTGACATCATCAGCTGGAGCTCAACCAACAATGGTGACACTTACAAAGAAAAGAAAACATCCTACTCAATACCACTAATCTACACACACACACACACACACACACAGGGTTAAAGTGTTAGATACACCACCCACCCAAAATCTACTTGTGTGAATTCTTAAAGGAACCGTTCACTTCAAAATGAAATGTGTATGGTTGTCGTCCAAACCTGTATGACTTTTTTCTTTCATTACACACAAAAGATGATAGACCTCAGAATATATAGAGTGCTGCTTATAAATGGGGACAAAAATGACAAAACGCACCATAAATATAGTCTTTTGAAATCATACGATAGCTTTTTAGTATGATGAACGGGGCAAACTTAAGTCGTCGTTCACTGAAAATTTTCCCCTCTGCCAAAGATTTCAAATATCACTTGCTGTCATGTTCAGTTCGAACACAGCTTGACAATTGAATTTGGAGAGTGATAGAAGAGGTTAGAGAGGGCATTTGATGTCAGGGTTTGTTTTATAAGTTCTGTTCTCTCTTAAAACATTGATGAAAGTAAATGTCAATTCCTCATTTTAATCTCTGCTTTAGAGACGGATTAAACAGTTTCTAAATTACTGTCTGTGTTCCAGATGGACTCCTCTGACAGTTCAAAGCTTTCTATTTCAAATAAATTCTGTTCTTTTAAACTTTCTATTCATCAAAGAATCCTAAAAAAAAATGGAGTAATGATGCTGAAAATTCAGCTTTGCATCACAGGAATAAATTACATTTTAAAATATATTGGAAATAGAAGACTGTTTGTACTGTATTTTGATCAAATAAATGCAGCCGACCCCAAACTTTCGAAAGATATTGCCATCATTTAATTCGATGTAGCACAGTGCACTGTTTCACACATTTTCAAATAACATCTGTGGTATTTTTTAATTACTGCTCTATGTATACATGTTATATATGTTATATGTGCTCCGTTGAATGCAGTTTCCTTTAAAAACTCATTATTTATCAACTGAGTTTTTACAAGATTTTAAAAAATGATTTTCCCCGGTTTTCTCGATGATATGCCTCCGGTGAAATAGCCTGCAGCGCTTCAGAGGACACTGAAAAATAACTCAGCAAGACAGGCTCTGTGTGAAATAACCCAGAGCGTCTCAGTGCCAGCGGCTCATCACTATCACATCTAAACTAGTGAATGCTTTATATGCTTCATTGTATGGTAAAATACCATGTTGTTTTGTATCTGAGTTGTAAACACTCTGTGTGTTGTACCTGTTTGTGTGGTTCAGTTGTGATAGTGGTGCAGGTGTTTCAGAGCGACGCTTTCCCACGCTGATACAACAGTTGGCTGATACCTTGTGACAGCACGGCCCTGTTACCCTCAGCAAGGAATTCATGTCAATAAATAATGTTCAGTCATTTTTAAAACATGGATGTGTCATTGCACCAAAAGCTGAAGTTTGAGAGCGGCCTGCGTCAGCCTGGAGGCCTCAGGCACTAAACGAAATGGGTCTTTGAGCCTTTGCCAAGAAAAACTGGCATTTTCGTGGTCGCTTTCACTTCTTCTTTCTGTTTTATGCTGATACAGCCACCCCAAAAAGTATTTAAAGGGTCTCATTTTGAACAGCATAAATTTTATCATTTAACAAATGATTTTTGCAATAAATGAAATGAATGCAATAAACTAAATTGTTGTCCACTGAAAATTTCCACAGCTCTCATTCACAGTCATGTTCAATTTAGAATAAATTCATTAAATTAATTAAGTAAATGTCAAATGTAAAATAAATGCCAGTTGTTTATAGTATTATATGTTGCAATGACATTCATACATTTTTAATGGGTTTTGTTCAATTTGAAATTAATTAATAAAATAAAAGTCAATTGTTTTATAGTGTGTTACCTATGACATTCATACATTTTTAAGTGTGGTCAAATTAAATTAAATTAAATTAAATTAAATTAAATGCCATTTATTTTTTTAAGTGTGGTTGTGTTCAATTTATAATAAATGAATTAATAAATTAAATATATGCCATTTTTAAAAATGTATTATCTAATATTCATACATTTTAAATAGTGATCGACCGATATTGATATTTTATAACCGATACCAATTATTTGCATGTTTATGTGCCCGATAACTGATATGCAGAACCGATATTTATTTACTGTTATAAAGTAAATAAATGACTGAGTGAAGTAAGTCCATGCTTCACTTTGGTTTTTCCTCCTTTCAGTCATCTTAAAAAAAAGTGTTGAAAATTAGCAGTCTTTCATGTTAAATTTAATCTTCATTTTACAACAATAAAAAAACATTTTATTTAAACCATCAGCAGCAACACTAATATTAACAATAAGCAAAATAAATATAGAAGGTCTAATGTTTTCAAATGGAGAAAATTAATAAAGGAAAGGGTTCATATCAACTTCATTTTAAACTACAGTTTTAGTAGGTTTATAAGCAGGACTTGACGGATTATTTTAGCCTACGTGACTCCGACTTCATGAGACGATGAGCATATAGACAACAGAGAGTGAATTAAATTCAGCACTTTTATTTCCAACATGCGCCCATTCATGGTTGCATATTATTTAATTCACGCAAAGTTACGTCTTTATTGGGACAGGACTTGACGGATTATCTTACGTGACTCCGTGAGTTCATCTCTATTTCTTCGAGCCAAGCTGCATAAACTGCATATCAGGCATTTATGTAATACATCTAATTTGTGCATTAATGGCTGTTATGTTAAATAAAGTTTACTAACTACAGTAAATCAAGTACCTGTGCACGCCGTTGTTGTTGCCTTGTTTCCCCTCAGACGCGCTGCAATGTTGATCCTGCGCGCAATTCTCAAAACATCCACAAGATGGCGGCGTTTATCGGTGAATCCGATATTACAAAACCGATATCCGATTATTATAAAATGCTTAAATATCGGGAAAAATATCGGTAAATCTATATATCGGTCAATCTCTAATTTTAAATGTGGCTGTGTTAAATTTATAATAAATGTATTAAATAAATAAGAATAAATTAAATTAATGCCATCTTTTTAAATAGTGTGTTATCTAATGCAATGACATTCATACATTTTAAAGTGTGGTCATGTTTTAAATAAAATAAAATAAAATTAAATAAAATAAAATAAAATAAAATAAAATAAAATAAAATTACATTACATTACATTAAATTAAATTCCTTTATTACATAATGTGTTATCTAATGCAATGATATTCATACAACTGTAAATGTCCACATACTGTTTGGGATCATTTTACAGTTTTTGCCTTCCCTGAACATGATAATGACAAATGAATGGAGGTGAGTCTGAAACATGGCAGGAGCAGGGGATTGTGGAATTGTATATTTTATCAGTCAGTGTGTCTGTGGCGCTGATAATGTTTTCAGCAAGCAGCAGAGGGAATGATGGAGGAGCTGCAGGAATGCAGGACTGTGCTGGTGGAGCTCTGCTGTGTTTATGTGGCTGTCGATATCAGTGACTCTAGAGATAAACGCAGTATAGTCTGTCGACCACAGCCACAACAGGAACTGATGAGAATGCCACACACACACACACACACACACACACACACACACTCACTCTCTCTCTCTAAGCAGCTGCCACACTAATGTTGCTTCACAAGCTATTCGTCAAGTAGTTAAACTATAGTCATACTACACTAAGGCTATGAAGGGGGTAATATCTTTAAATATATGACTGTTTACATTACATTAATTTAAATACAATATTAATACTTTTAATGACCAAGGATGCATTAAATTGATCAAAAGTGACAGTAAAGAACTGTATAATGTTACAAAATAAATTATGGTTAAATTAATTAACATTAATAAGAATGCTTTCAACATTAACAAGTGTTTCTTGAGCAGTAAAACAGCATATTAGAATGATTTCTGAAGGATCATGTGACACTGAAGACTGGAGTAATGATGCTGAAAATTCAGCTTTGCGTCTCAGTAATAAATTACATTTAAAAAAATATATTAAAACAGTTATTTGAAATTGAAATAATGTTTCACAATTTTACTGTATTTTTGATCAAATAAATACAGCCTTTGTATGTATAAGAGACTTCTTTCAAAAACATTTAAAATCTTCACTTTTGATTTTGTGCAACTCAGATTGCACTTTAAATTCAATACATTTAGAAGCAATTGGGATTTTGATTAATTTCAGAGACTAAAAACGTTTGATTCTTTTGACCGAAGATTCATGCAGATTCTTTCAATATTGTACCTATAAATAAATCAATAAATTCTCACCTAATGCATCTAATAAAACTAGAGTCATCCTAATTTATAAAATAAAGTTGAAAACAGTAGCAAACAGCAAGATTTGCCAAACTAATTCACTACAAAAAGATGTAAAATGGCTCAAAGGGTTGAAAGTTCTGTTATTCATTACATGAACCATCCAGATGAATCACTAAAATGATTCAGTCAGAAAAAGGAGGAGAGTTTCAGAGAGTGTATTTGATTATTGTTCCAGTTCACTCATCTGCGTGCACATTATCATGTGACATAAAAACAGCATTTTTGTCTCTCTAGCATACTGGACAACAGTCACGTGTCGCTACTTCAGGTTAGTCACTCTCCAACACGGTGCCTCACTCACACAAGAGCTTTACCAGATTTATTCGCCTTGTCCCATGTTGTCATAATGTGTCATAAACTGTGACAGATTCATATTCAGAAGGTCTGAACTGCACACACACACACACACAATAAAATCATGTTTAAATAATCTTTTGTCACACTTTAAAGAAGTACACTTGTTTTGATGTGTTGACTAACATTCTAAAGCACATGTAAAATACTTGATAATCTAACTATAGTGTGTTATTTGATATTACATTTAAATTTAATATATTTTAAATGTACTAAAATGCAACTTAATTACTGTAAATGTGCAATTATAAATACATTTTAATTCATAAAATTAAAATATATTTTTAGTTTTAAATGCTTATTATTCAGCAGTTCACTTTAATCATTTCAAAGACAACAGAAGTAATTATGAAATTACATATAAATATGTACATAAATCCTATACCGAAGAGGGTCAAAAAAAGCTGTCTTAAGTTCAACTAATTGCATTTAATATAAATGTAAACTATAATTCTTTTTTTAAATTTATTATAAAACATTATATTCAGTTCACACTTAAAGGGATAGTTCACCCAAAACTGAAAATTCTGTCATAATGTACTCACCCTCATGTTGTTCCAAACCTGTATAAATTTCTTCTGTTGAACACAAAAGAAGATGTTTTGAAGAATGTTGGTAACACACACACACACACACACACACACACACACATGCCAAAGGACACAGATACTTCTGCTTTTTCTTTCAGATGTGTTTATGCTGAATCGCTGTTCCTTAAACACACACACTCAAGTGAACTGCAGACTTTACCAGGCCTTACATGGTTCTCAGTGTGATCCTGAGCTGTTAAGTGTTTTCACTCCATTACAACAAGGACTTTTCCTGAATAGCTGAACTATCGAGGTTCTTTCATTCGGAATCATCTCCTTATCTGTCATTAAAAACCTTTTATTACTCTTAAGTATTTTCCTTCCCTTTAGTCAATAATGGACCTAGTTATAAGTGCGTATAAAGTATCCCATAATGCAATGCATTCTGCTTTATTTGCAAGTGTGGCAAATGTTTTCTGAAATTTTTTTATACAAAACTGATATAAAAATTCAGTTCACATTTATTTGTATAGGTCAAAAAAAGCTGTCTTAAGTTCAACTAATTGCATTTAATATAAATGTAAACTATAATTCTTTTTTTAAATTTATTATAAAACATTATATTCAGTTCACACTTAAAGGGATAGTTCACCCAAAACTGAAAATTCTGTCATAATGTACTCACCCTCATGTTGTTCCAAACCTGTATAAATTTCTTCTGTTGAACACAAAAGAAGATGTTTTGAAGAATGTTGGTAACCAAACAGTTGCTGGTAGCCACTGACTTCCAAAATATGGGAAAAAATACTATGGAAGTCAATGGCTACTGTCAGCTGTCTGGTTACTAACATTCTTCAAAATATCCTCTTTTGTGTTCAGTAGAAGAAAGAAAACCAGGTTTGGAACAACATGATGGTAAGTAAAAGATGACATAATTTTCATTTTTGGGTAAACCATTCTTTTTTTAAAAGTATTATTTCTGTAACAAGTACTCGTTTTAAAAGTATGCTAATTCTGTTCCACAAGGGTATGCACTGTATACTGTGCAGTATTCAGTAAGTATGAAGTTAGTTTTCGATTCTGAACACAGCCACGGTCGTCTTCTCTCTATCTCTCCCTCTTTGATGCTCTTTGCATGTTTGTCTTCAGACTTCATGATTGCATCCACTCCCCCCGGCGCTCCTCAAATCCCTCCACACTTTAACAGAAATGCACTGCTGCAGTAAATCACTCAATACACAGCCCAGCTCGCTCTGTGCCAGATCTCTGTGTGTGTGTGTGTGTGTGTGTGTGTGTATTGATGGATAATTCTTGATGAGGCGATCCCAGTCCCTCACCGCATGGAAACTAGTTTCACCACTGACGCCATTATTTAGCCATTATTTAGCCATTATTTCAACATGCAGCTTGAGAATTAAACAATCCCTGTTTTTTCTCGTCTTCATGAACATTTAGATTTAGAAGGTCTTATTTTTTTCCTCGTGTAATAAAAAGCACATGAGAACTGCACAACACCTTACACCTGTTGTTAAAGAAATAGTCCACCTAAAAGGAAAATTCTTTCATTTATTCATCCAACCTCACGTCATTATAAACTTTTATGACCTTTTTTTGTTCTGTGTAACTTAAAAGAAGATATTCTCAAGAATGTTGGTAACCAAATGGTTTTGGGTCCCATTGACTTCCATTGTATGTTCCATTTGTTTTTTTACAAACATGCAGCTTTTCACTTCACAAGATGTTAATGGATGGACTGGAGTGGTGTGGATTACTTGTGGATTATTGTGATGTTTTTATCAGCTGTTTGGACTCTCATTCTGACGGCACCCATTCAGTGCACAAGAATCCATTGTGCAACACGTGATGTAGTGCTACATTTCTCCAAGTCTGTTCTGATGAAGAAACAAGCTCATCTAAATATTGGATGGTCTGAGAGTGAGTACATTTTCAACAAATTCTAATTTTTGAGTGAACTATTCCTTTAATACAGATGACATTTGTCATGCAGTCAGTCAAGCCATATTTTACACTTTCTTTTACCAGGTGTAAACAGAGACTTAGTATGTAGCTGCCTGAGCAGACAGACAGTGTACCTGATGTCATTACCTGTTTCTGAATTGAGTTAGTACCAGAGTAAGATTAGGTACTGGACCGGCCCCAGAAGGTCCCATCTGCCTCCTCCTGGTGCAGCACACATCGACAGCTGTTCACCGCTCACAGCACTGCTGACTTCTCTAATGTCCAGAGAGCCAAAACATATCACTGTCTGAACATCTACATTAATTAAAGATAGTGTATTTTTAGTTTATTTATTATATATTATTTATATATATTGTAATTATTATAATGATTCAACAATTGTTATAAAGTATATTTATTAATATAAAATGAATGTATATATAAAATATTTGTACAGAATATTTTAAATATACGTTAATTGTACGACTATATAAAACATTTAATATACTAATATATAATTCATATAAAATATTTAGATAAATTGTATTTATAAATAAATTATACATAGAGTTTATAATACTTGCCACGGCTGCATTTTTTTTTTTTTAGCAAAAATGCAGTAAATACAGTACTATTGTGAAATTCATTACATGAAATATTAAAACTACTTTCTATTATGAATATATTTTAAAATGTAATTTATTCCTGTGATGCAAAGCTAAATTTTCAGCATCATTACTCCAGAAATCATTCTAATATGCTGATTTGCTGCTTAAGAAACATTTCTTATTATTATCAATGTTGAAAACAGTTGTGCTGCTTAATTTTAATTTTATTTAATTTTATTTAATTTTATTGAAACTTCATTTCCTAATTTTTTTCACGATTCTTTGATGAATAGTTCAAAAGAATAGCATTAAAGGTGGGGTATGTATTTTTTTCAAAAACGCTTTAGAAAACTGAGTCGGGCCGAGTACTAAAACAAACTTGTAGCCAATCAGCAGTAAGGGGTGTGTCTACTCATGATGATGCGGAGGAGAGAGCGCTCAGTGCACAGGACGGACATTACCCGAGCCGAGCTACGACGGAACGATAGAGATGGCAGATAGAAAACAAAAGAGGAAAACGTCTATAAAAGAATAAAACGGAATAAAAGAAGGCTTACAATAAGGTAAGAAGTAGGACCCGTGTAAATATCGGATCAGCTTTCCAGCACTGGAGAGAACTCAAGGTGCGATCAGACGGCGAGGTTGCTTTGTTTCTTCTCGATAGGTGAGTAACACCGTGTCTACTCTGCAACAGCTAACTTGCCGCAACAGCTAAAGTCTGTATACACTGGACAGACATAGCGACCGATGAAAATCATTTGAAATTTGTGTCAATACGTCATAAATAGAATGCGGCAACAGTTTTCTGTCGGGGATCTGTCGTTGTGCGCCGCGCCGCATCCAGTGTAGACAGCGGAGCTATCAAAATAGGGGCGAGACCCTTTTGGGGTAGGGGCGTGTTTGTTTCGGTGAGTTGAAATATCAACATTGGCTACCAGAAATCACTTACCCCACCTTTAATTTGAAATAGAAATATTTTGTAAGATTACAAATGTCTTTACTGTCACTTTTGATTAATTTAATGCATGCTTGATGAATAAAAGTATTAATTTCATTCTTTTTTTTTTTTTAATGATAGTGTCTAAAAATGAACAGCAGCATATATAAAACTGCTTAATATATAACTAAACGCTCATGGTAGATCTGCCTGGAAAAGTTTATACATCACAGTTAAATAATACATTGTCACTAAATCCATTTCTCTTTACAGCGACTCCGTGACCTCCAGCAATAAAACTGATGTAAGCGTAAATGAGAAGAAAGCGAGAAAAGGAAAGAGTCTGTCAGCACCCACTCAGTGTTTATTCCTCATCATTCAACACCATCAGAAACACCACAGCAGCTCTGGGTGAGTATCAGTATTATAATGGAGCCATTATTCTTCCTACAGATCAATAAAAGATTCATCATGAGATACAAGCTCATCACAGCACTTCTACAGCCTCCTTTAGCCATAAATAAAGAGATTGCTACCCACAAATACACAAATTACACACACACATGAGACCCTAGAGTCCTCTCTTTTCTTCTTCAGTGTCAAATGGATGGACCCCATGTGGGCAGTATTGGTTCTGTATCCCACAATGCATCAGTTTTAACCGCCTACAGTTAGACAGTAAGTGGCCATCCAAACCTTCCTGTGGGATACTACAGGCATCCATGTGGTCAATACACCTCTATATAACCCACATCCTCCCCTCCTGATGGTCGAGTTAATCAAGCAGATCAAGAGAGATGACAGTTTGAGACAGCCTTACAAATGTGGAGGCAAGATCTCCTGAGGGAAATAGCTTCATAAAGGATCTATTGTTTTATTTCCACCTCATTCATGAACAACACGTCCTGTTCTCTCAGTTTTGCTCATGAAGACTGTTGTTCAATTCATTCACAGATGAGATGTCTGTCTCATTCAGCGTCACTCGTTCAGACTAAAAACACAGACCTGTTCACTGAAAGCACATATTCTTCAAGTAAGGCTGTCCAATCATGAACAGTTCCTTCACAGTGCACTGTGTAATGCTACTTTTACATGTTACAGTCAGTCTGTAAGGCAAGAAAAAGGCACCAAGGTAGTCACATTTGGCAACATTTAGGAGTCCTTATGATACATTACAAACTTTGAAAGCCCATTGCTGTCACATAAGAAAAACAAACATGCTTTGGCAAATCATGCCATCCAATGTCTAAAGTATGAGATTAAAAAAAAATCGTAAATATAACAAAATCAGTCATTATTATGACATAAAAAGTCCAGCTTTTTCATAATTATGACTTTTAAAGGTTGAAATTTTGAGAGACTGGGTCATTATTATGAGATAAAAAGTTGAAATTATGACAATTCTAATTATGACATAAAAGGTAAAATCTTTGACATAATTATGACTTTTATCTCATAATTTTGACTTTTTATGTCACCAGTGCAGTTTAATTTTGTCATAATTATGACTATCACATATCTGACTTCATCTCAAATATGACTTATGTCATAATTATGCCTTTTTATCTTATAATGTTGACTTTTTATTGCCATAAGTGTGGCTTAATTATATCATAAGTATGATTTTATCTCTTAATTTTGACTTTCATCTCATAAATCTGACTTAAACTCATAAATAATGACTTAATCATTTTTATAATTATGACTTAGTATATCATAATTTTAACTTTTCATTTTATAAACATTACTTTCTCAGAATTTCAACCTTTTATCCCATAAATGTATAGTATATGATCATTTTACTTTTCATTTTATAAATATGACAATCCTATGTCATAATAATATGATTTTCTAAATGAATGAATACGAGTATATATGAACATGAACGAGAAAGTATTAAAATAAATGAAAAAAAAAAAAGAAAAAGGTTTTTGGTCTTTTCTTAACAATGAGTGGTAAATACACACTGTCACGGTATAAAAATAGGAAATATATGTCTCCCAAAATGACTCCTTTTGTGTTCCACAGGGGGGAAAAATATAAATAACGATATGCAGGTTTGGAATGAGGAATGAAGGAATGAAGATTTCTTTGAATGATAATTTCTTTTAGATACTGCCCACACACTGACTTTTCTGTTTGCGTAACAGATGGACATGCTGCATATGTAGCGTTCTCCAGATAAGGTTCCACATACGTGCCTAATGCCGCCTTCAAAAGCATCAGGCAGTAGGCAGCTCACAGGCAGTTTTGGAGCAGAGCCTTTTGTTTTACACCTCTCTCTCTCAAACGCTCTGCCCCTCTTTCCTGTTTTTTTTTTTTTCTTTTTTCTTTTCAGCATCTGTTACGCCCAGAGTTTGTGTCTGCGAGGCGGCACGCTGCCAGATCTCACAGCTGCCAGAGAGAGAAAGAGAGAGAGAGGGGGGAAATAAACCACCGCACAACTGGAATGCAGTCAACAGTCGGTTCCTCAGGCGTCTGTGACGTCACAATCAGACATCTGCATCGCTGCTGCGAGAAACCTACACCCTGACCAGCCGTTCAATCTTTTCAGTGTAAACACACTGCACGTCTCCAGTCACTATATCAATATCCAAAACCCAAGAGTCCTCAAGAGTTCAAAACTCTCAAAAAAAGGTAGAATATCTCCTTACTGAGTATTTATGGTAGCAACTCCAGATGTTAGTAAGTTTAGTCCACGTTGCATCTTATTCTGGTCTTTAACCTATATATGGCTTATTTATAATTATATCTTAGCTGGCATTGAAAAAAAAAGTATTTTGTAGGCTGCAAATCAATTAAATAAACGTGCACTTTTACAGTTTCAGAGTGAAGTGCAGCACTGTGTATAGTATTTCAGTTTCTCAGAACGCTTGGTTCATTTACTGTGAGAGATGCTAAAACACTGTATCATGAGATACGCGTGTAAATGAACACAGTGCCATGCTTCGCTCTAAAACCTGGCAACTCGCAAAAATAAATGCTTGATGGTTTAACGTTTGAAAATGAAGAAATTAAGATGTAGATATTAGTACAGTTATGTTAGAGTTGTACTATAAAATAAAATAATTTGTATTAAATACTTGATTTTTTTACAGTACAATAGAATTGTTACAGTACATTTATTTAGTTTAATATTTAATAATTATCAAAATGTTCTTTTTCATTTTATAAATATGACCAAATTTAGACTATCATCTTATAATTTCAACTTTCTGTCATGGTTTTGACTTTTATCTCATAAGTATTATATGTATGTCATAAATTCAACTTTTTATGTAAATTAATAATTTAACAAAGCATGTTTTTTTCTTATGTGGCACAGTGCAACACCTCATTCTGAAACCTGGCAAACTGCCAAAATAAATTCTTGATGGTTTGACGTAAATATTAGTACATTAACATTACTAAAATATATTATTTGTATTAAATACTCCACTTTTTATTTTAACAATATTAGTACAATATATTTATTTTGTTTAATATTTTATTTAATAATTATCAAAAAAATCTGAATAAATATTACCATTTTATAGTCAAATCGAATTGACTAAAAACAGTGGGAATGTGGCCTGTAACAATTAAAGTGTAAAGACATTTTTTTTTTAACTCTGTTGACTTGAAAGGTTGAAACTTTGTTAAACCTAAGTATAATTTTACAAATTTTAAAATGTTTTATTTTCTATGTAGATGCACTCTTGAAAAAAACACCCCATTTTTTCTAGAATAATTAATTATTTCCAAAGTTATTCAAGTCATCTGCTAAAAATTCCTGTATTTTTTCATATTGCAATATATATTGCAGTAAAGCAATACATTGCAATGTCAGGTTTTTTTTCCCCCAATATCGTGCAGCCCTGCGTCATCTTTAAAACTTTGCAAATCATGCCAGAGATATTTGCATCATTCCAAACGTATCTGACACAGCGTAGACATCTTTCCCATACAGCCACGAGTCTTTGTAAACTTCTGTGGTGACGTACAGCGTGCAAAAAATTTAAAATAAATCAATGGAGGAACGTATGAAGGCCACTATCTTTCTCTCCGCATCCATCTAGGGTCTGGAAGTGAAGTGTAGTGGAAAATCTTCCCTCCGTGAGCCTCCAGCCCTGTGTGTGCAGTGCGATGTTATGACAGCTCTTACAGATGTACATGCTCCACTTTTCCATACAACAACACTTCATAGTGACCACATCCTGTCAGGCTCCATTAACTATTTTTATGGCTCTTTCATGGAGTTTTTGGTCCTTGTTTGACAGCCAGGGGTAACTGTGAACTGTCACTGAATAAAAACAAGTGTGTGCATTGCATTTATTTAATACACGAGTTTCACAATTTGAGTTGAATTACTGAAATAAATGAACTTTTCCACGACATTCTAATTTATTGAGATGCACCTGTATATTCCTAAAAAAAAAAAGTCTCCTTTTGTGTTTTCTACAAAAAAAAGTAAAAAAAAAAATGAGGGTGAGTTAATAATCAGAATTTTCATTTTGAATAAATTCTTCTTTTAACAGTCAAAACATTACCTATCCTGACTGCTTTTAAATAACAAAAACACATTGGTGATACATTTACTGTGATAGATTATTTCAGCTGTGGAATAAAAATATAATAATTAGCAACTTTTTATCTCACAATTCTGACATTTTTTCCTCAGAATTCTGAGTTTATATTTCGTAATTTTGGCGTAATTATTTCTCTGAATTTTTAGATTACACCTCGCAATTCAGTTTTTGTGTTTCCACCATCAAGATGATCTTCACAAATGAACACAATGTTTATGTATTTTGAAACCTAAATACAATTTGATAGACGTAAAATCTGAAGTTAGGCTATAAACAAACTACATCTCAGTCGCACAACTTCAACGTCACCATCATTATGCTTCCGATGAGACGCTTTACTTAAAATCTGCAATTAGTAAAGTTTGAGTTAGAATAGTTTCAAGTATGCAATTATTAACACAATGAGGCTTTAAAAGTGGACTTGCGAGTTGATGAGTGTACCTGTTCCGTGTGAGGACTTTTACTGTCTCTAACTACAAGTAAAAGCTTAAGAAAGAGTATTACTATATTTTATGTCATAGAATAAAATGTGAAAATATATTGAGTTTGTGTCCACCACAGACCTTCGTGTCAGACATTTAACCAAAAAAAAAAAA
>NW_015659941.1:830605-834424 GCF_001515625.1 Sinocyclocheilus rhinocerous | reverse complement strand
AAAAAAAAAAAAAAAAACACTGACTTTGGGACAAAGGAACCAGAAGTTTTTTTTATTTTTTATTTTTATTTATGGATTCATTCCTACAGCACTCTATATAGGGCCGTAGACTCAATTCCAAGTTTGTTGTTAGCATGTTGCTAAGCTATAGCAGAGACAAATATATTTTTATGGGTTCATTTTCAGTTCATCTGCCATCAGTGTATGTGCTTGGCACAATGCCTTATGGAATCACCTTTGCTAAGGACACATGTGTTGCTGGAACAGAGCTTGGGTTTTCTTAGGCTTGATGTGTTGAACAGAAAGTACAAGAGTAAATAATTGAGTGTGTGTGTAAGACATTCTTTAACAAGTACATTAATGAGTATTTCACAAATCTGTCAAGTTCCTTATCACTGCATAAACAAGCCTTACCCTTTTTCATAATAAAAAAAATAAGTTCACAGCTGTTCAGATCCTTTATGAACACAAAGTGAAAATATCAGATGAATTTGAGTTGTTTCATATAATGAAGTATTTCAGCCCAAGTGTTAGATAAAAGTTTGATCAAATCTACGGCCATTCTAAGACAAATGTTTCTGGCATGCTGAAACTCAGCATAGCCCTGCAATAAATTTTGAGGGGGGAAATTTATTGTTGTTATGTTGAGTTTCTGTTGAACTCATATATGTAAAATGATGATAAAATAAATCTTTCATCTGTCTTGAAAGAGATTCACACAAGCAGAAACAAAGAACACAAAGGCCTTTCGTTTTGATTGCTTTATTAGCCCTCTATGGCATGCATTTTTCTAATGCGAAAATATTTTTCCCCATTCGATTTTTTTTTGACATACAATAAATCCAATAAGTTAAAAATACATTCTTCAATTGTTAAAAAAGTAAATAAATAATTTTCTTAAAAATGATAATGTTAGCCTTTGATATACATTTCTTCTATGAATTGATAAACCTTATTTACTGCTCAAAAATAAAATAAAATTAAATAGTTTATTAATTCCTAAGCATTTGTTCGGAGAAACAGTCATTTGTACACTTAGTAAGTTTGTTAAGAGAAACAATATCTGGAGTTATTTCACACTACATATTTATTTAACATTAATTAATTTAAGATTAATTTAACATTTATTTCACATGAAGATAAATGTGACATTTATTGATACATAAAGCTTTGTGTTGACCATTTATATCTACCCATATTTATTTATTTATTTATTTATTTTTTCTAGGATTGATCATGTTCTGTCATTGCTGTTGATAAATTATAAACAAATCAAAAGTCTGATCATTTGCAGTTTTTGGTCTATTAAATCTTAAAAAATACTTTCAAATATAATACTAAATGGTTATGATTAATCACTTTTTTCCCCATAAATTGGTAAAACTTTTCATAAACTTTCCAATTATTGCATGTAGAGTATATGTGTTTGTGAATATCATTATCTTCACTGCATTTCTGCATCTGATTCTACTCTCAAACTAATGATGTTAGTGTTTGGAGTGAGGCCAGCGTCCAGCTCTATGCTGCAGTTTATTAAGGTCATGTATTATAATAATGAAAGTGGCCTGTGGCCATTGCTGAGGAATTTGTCATGATCATATTTCTATGTGAGGGAGTTACCTGATTGTGTAGCTGAACAAAATCAACAGCTGTATTGATCTGCACTGTAATGTCTGTAGAAATATTCTACTCTCATTTGAAAAGGGAAAAGGACCTGTTTAACTATAAAAAATATTAGTTGAGCTTCTTGATAAATATCAAATTTTTCACTCTGTTAAAGGATAGAGTTTATGTGTACACTTTTTATTGATGAAGTTGATAAAGAGATGACTTTAATGCCATAATTATGACTTTATCTCATAATTTCAGCTTTTCATCTCATAAATAGGACTTAGTTTTGTCATAATTATGGCAGTATAAGATCATTTTTAGTTTTCATTTTATAAATATGACAGTTTACTATAATTTTGACTTTGGATCTCATAATTTTGGCTTTTCTCATAATTAAATGAATTATCTCATGATTATGACATAATGGCAGAAGTATGACTTCATGCCATAATTTCGACATTTTTTCTCATAATTATGACTTTTCTCAAAATGAAATGATCCCGCTCATAATTATGTCTTTTTTGGCAAAAGCATGACTTAATGGTATAATCATGACTTTTTTTATCTCATAACGTCGTCTTTTCCCTCATCATTAAATGATTTATCTCTAATTACAACTTCTCATAATATCTCATAAATTACTTCATGCCATAATTTGACTTTTTTTTTTCTCAGAATTTTAACTGTTTTACATACTTTTGACTTTTAGTCTGCTAAATTACTTCTTGTCATAATTTAATTTGTAGGACACTCTTATATGAGCACAACTCAACCAATCAGAATGAGAGTTGAGATGAATGTGAGTTCAAACACTTTAAATGTTCACTCAAGCATTCATTCATAAGCTGAAACCGTGAAACAAAAAAACAAAAAAGGGGGAAAAAAAGTGTTTCTGTTGTCCTCTACCCCCTGAGAATGATTTATCTGCCTGTCATGATGCATATCTGGATCCCGTCCCAAACCTTTCACACACTATCATTAGCACAGATGACAGCAGGATATATAAACACATCGGCTCTGCTCCAGAAACTAGTCAGATACTTTGTCTGCAGTCTACATAGGCAGCTACTGTTCCTCCTAAAGCAGCAGCATCCTAATTCCAGCATTCCAGACAATTTCTTTAAATCGCTATTTAGTCAATTCCTCTTCCTGTCATTCAAATTCAAATTCATCTTGTGGGGATTTTGCCCAGTCCTTCTGAAAACACATAATAATGTCACAAATTCACACGGGTATTTGAGAATTTCAGTTTTACACATCAAAAATATACTATAGATGAATCACTCAATTATGTGCCAATGATGAGTCATTAATGTCTCAGAAATATCAGAAGGGACTTATATGTGTAATACTGGTCATTAAACACACATGCACACACACACAAAATGTGGTGTAGGATTTACTTTAATATAATTTTCACTTGGAATTGGAAACTGCTAGTAAATGTGATGAATAATTACAGAAGAAATGGGAGGGAACACATTATTCTTAAGTATAAAGACCGAAATAGCAAAGAAAAATAATAAAGAAAACCTTTTTTTAATTTCAAATAATTTGCTCTGATTAATTATTCACAATAAAACAATAAATGTAAATTTACGAAAGTAAATAGGGTAAATTTTGATTTCATGTTGAATTCATAACATCTAAAGCATAATTTGGTCAAATTCATTTCAAACTCTGCCTTTAAATGAATCAGTTGTCAATGTAAAACTGATTCATAGATTCATTCACATCTTACAATATTTACATAACATTTCATTTTTTGCGTATTAAGATATTATATTAAAATATATTAATTCCTAATAAATACATAACAAATGTCCAACCTGTTAAAACATATAGGATACATGTATAACATTTTAAAAGTTCATACAAAGATAACTGTTTAAAAAAAGTCTTCATGCCATAACTTTGATTTATCGCAGAATTTTGACTTTTCTCATAATTAAACAAATTATCTATCTTATCTGTCTAACTTATCAATCAAATTTTCTTATCTATTATCTAAAATGAAAATTAGGCTGCGTTTTACTCACCCCCGATGCATCCTAGGTGTATATGACTTTCTTCTTTCAGACGAATCCAGTCGGAGTTATATTAAAAATTGTCTTTGATCTTTCAAGCTGTTCAATGCCACTCAGCGGGTGTTGCATTGCTTCAGTCCAAAAGAACTTAAATAAAAATCGCCCATCCATAAAAAAAAAA
>NW_015659941.1:826723-830512 GCF_001515625.1 Sinocyclocheilus rhinocerous | reverse complement strand
CTCCTGTAGCGAATCATTTTTGTAAGAAAAATATTCATATTCAAAACGTAATAATCACTTGAATCTAACTTTTTTTTATGGATGGGCGATTTTTATTTAAGTTCTTTTGGACTGAAGCAATACAACACCCGCTGAGTGGCATTAAACAGCTTGAATGATCAAAGACAATTTTTTATATAACTCCGACTGGATTCGTCTGAAAGAAGTAAGTCATATACACCTAGGTTGCCTCGGGGGTGAGTAAAATGCAGCCTAATTTAAATTTTTGGGTGAACTAACCCTTTAAGGGTGACAAATGTGTTTTTGGGAATAAGTAAAGAAGGTCTGGGGGAAAAAAAAAACTGACGTCTCCATTACTTCCTGTTAAAATCCAACGGCACACAGCTGCATGGGAAGTGTGTGTGTGTTCGTCCTCGTCCTCACAGGTGCAGTGAGATCACTTCCTCTTTGCAGGGACTGTTTTCGCAGCAGCAGCCTTTTCCTGTCCCAGAGAGAAATAAGGAAACCTATCCTTATCCAGCAGAGGTCAGAGGTTTGGGGTCAGAAGAGGGACCAACACACAGTTTCTTTCCTCTATGTAAGTCTATTGGATATTAGCCCATTTTATCATACAGTAGTTGATAATCATAAGTCTGATCACTTAGTAAAGTACAATAAGCAGTGTGGGACGAGTTACATGCTAAAAATTGAACAGTGTTGGGGTTATGAGCAATAGTGACGCTGACCTTAGCAATCATCTGTAATTATGCATTATGAGTGGTACGTGTCCTGTACACACTCCAAAACCATCCAAGCTGTTTGAAGTGATCTAAGCGTGTAGAAATGACACACAGTCTCTGTGTTAAACAACTGTGTAGAAGTGTGGCAAGTTGAAACAGAACTCAGCAGCCCTGTCATTTCCCATCTGATTCTGTGGAAATGTGTCATCTGGCACATGACGCGATGCCCTCAGGCTCTTATCTTTATCACTACATTCCTTCACAGATTGTTCTCAAAGACACGCTTATCTGCAGATATTCAGGTTATCAACTGTCTGCTGGCTCCATAGCTTCCTTAGCAAACCAATTGCATCTGTGTGTTTCACCCTGGTCCATGTTCGTTGTGTTTGGATGAATGTATAGAACTGAGTCATGTGTTGAATGTTATAGAGCTATTTTAAACTAAATTTAAGCAACATTGTGAATATAGCAGTTGCATGTTTTTTTTTTTTTGGATGCTTTGATGTAATGTTCATTATGTTTTAACATCTTAAAAAGTTGATAGCAAAAACAGAGTTATAGATGGTCTTGTTTCAGTGAATCAGTTGTCAGTCCAAAGCAATGACTGACAGATTATTTCATGTTATAATCAAAAATATTAATATAAAATATATTAAAATACTGTATAAAAATAAATCTGAAATTTGAAACAATGTATTGTTGTATTGGTTTATATATTACATATATAAGCAGATTTATAAAATTAATTATATATATATATATATATATATATATATATAGCTTTATTTATTTAACACAAATACAATTATTTTGATTAGATATTTTTAAGGACACACACAGACACAATAAAAGTATTTTACATAATTTATACATAAGCTTGAGTTTCAGTGAAACTTTACTTCTTGCATTTAATTATTATTATTATTATTATTATTATTTAACTTGTCAAAAATGGTTGAATTAAGATTTCCTTTGATTTTCAAGCCAATTCAGAACAAATTCAAGATATGCAATCAGCACCATTAAAGGGTTTAGAATATTATATATTAAATATTACATGGATATTATTGCCTTTAGTTATACTGCCCAGCCCTAATGTTGTACTTTGTTGTCTGTGTGTGCTTGACTATTATGCATTAGTGTATCAGTGAACACAGGGTGCATTTCCTGCTTCATAGTCGTGTGTGCCGTGTCACTTCCTGTCAGGAGAGGATTTCCTGTTAGCTGGCGGATGGTTTGGGCCTGGGCAGTGAACTGTGACAAGGACATTTACAGCTACAGCATACAATGTCTACACTTGGCTTTGAGTACTTCTGCTAAGACTGGTATGGCTATTTAGGGTTAGTGAGTAAAGACAGGAGACCTCAAATCTCACAGAGGTACATTAAAGGAGGGACCCGAGTCATATCTAGAGAGCTGGATATCAGCGAGACCTGAGGGTGGACCAACAGACAACCACATACTTTGATGGGCAAACACCTCACACTTTCCTCAGAGGTTTGTAGGTGGTTGGTGAGGCTCCTGCAGGTCTGGGAATGATGACCCTGATCTTTCATCTTAAGGAGGATGGACACACACACACACACACACACACACCTCTTATCCCTGCCTGTCATTTCCACTGGCATGTGTGGAATGAACAGTGGAGACAGAACGAGAATGAATGAGAGATCCAGAGACAGACAATGTGAAATAAGGCTGTTCAGGTTGGTGTCAGATCAGAATGTGTTTGTTCACACTTTACAAGCTACCAAAAGGAGGTTTAAACAGCGATGCCATAGAAGAATTTTTGATTCTTAAAAGAACCTTTCAGTGAACAGTTACTAAAACAACATCTTTTTCTGAGTGTGAAGAACATCTAAAGGAAAAATTTCCCACTATAAAGAATCTTTAGTGGAATGGAAAGGCATTAATGGAAAGTAACCATCAATGCCAATAAGGAATTTCTATTTTTAAGGATGTAACATCAACAAAATTAGTTTATATTCACTGATCAGCCCTTTATGAAATATTTTATTTTATTTTATTTTTTGTGAGTGGAGGGGGGTTGTTTATTATGTTTCCTAAAGATTATGACAAGCTGGATCTGACTCGTAAGTCATATATATATATATACTACATATAAAATATATAATTTTCAAAAATCAACATTTTATCCATAAAAATATTATAAAATATTTTTGTGTTAATTAACTGAATGACAATATATCGATGACAATAAATAGCCTTTATTTTTTAAAGATTAGCATCAACAAAATGAGTATATATAGATTGATCAAGCCTTTGTAATGGCTGTGTGAAATATCAAGCCCTCCCCTGACCTTTGACCTGTGGGTCCTGAGGTTTGTGTGCACCTCTGATAACAGCCATCAGATCAACACACTGAATCCCAGAAGCTCCACATCTCATACGAACACCACACACCAAAGATCAAGTGTGCCATTGTTTTAGGGTTTAAATACTTTAATCTGCACCAGCTTAATATGCAACAATGACTATAAATAAGACTTTAGCCGCTTGATTTCCATGGAAAGTGTAAACACTGTGTCTCCATGACACTATCAAAACATTGATCTGTTTGAGTGAACAACATGAAACTGAACTCACATCCCATTTGACTTCCTTAATGTGACGTTTTTCAGAGTAAAACAATCAATGGAAAAAGGTGTGGAATGAGATGTGGTATGTCATATTTAGGTTATTGCAATATCTGTAAAAGAATCATTAACAAGTTAACTACATTTATAGCAATGTTATTTTACTATTACTATAATAAAATATATTTATTCATATTTTGAATTAGCTTTTATTTTTATATTTCCAGTTTGCATTTTAATTTGAGTCTAAGTAATTTCATGTGCTTTTGTGATATTTAATAGCACTAGTTATAATGTTTATATTTTATTTTTAATATTTATATTTAGCTGTAACTTATTTTTATTTCAGTTTTAGTTTTAGTAAATTTAGTACAATTTGAGTTAGTTACCAAAACAACATTTTCATAAAAAAATGTGTATTTTATGTTTACCTTTTTTAGATTTTTTTTTTTCATAAAAAAAAAAAAAATCTT
>NW_015659941.1:809344-826089 GCF_001515625.1 Sinocyclocheilus rhinocerous | reverse complement strand
TATATATATATATTTATTTATTTAGGAGCAATGTTCCACAAGGTTGCTACATACAATATTATTCAAATATTTGCTTGTTGATGCAAATTTGAGTAGTGTTAAAATGCATTATTATTGTTGTTGTAACATTAAAATAATGCCTAACTAGCTATTGAAAATGTCTTTTTAGAGGTACAGTAAGTTAATATATATTTAATGATAAAACATTATAAAACCTACGTTTTTTTCCCTTTGGAATACCATGGAAAGATGAATTGTTGGCAATTAGACCAGGGGCCTCATTTATAAAATGTTGTATATAAACCGTCCTAAATTTGTTCTAAGATAATTTCTCAAAAGTGCGTACCTGCGATTCAGAGAAAACGAACGTGCGCACAAAAACACATGTGTACGCCTTTCTTCCAGATGTGACATTTATAAATCGCAAATGATCTTGAAATTGTGCGCAGCTGACTGGTGTCAGATCTCTTATCAAAATGACTACTTCTAGAAACAACAGAAATAATAATAATATTAATAGTAATTATAAAACAATTAGGTTTCCAAAAGTAATAATAAACTCATTCAAGTAAAATTTTTAGTCATCTTATAAAAAGTGAGCCATCCTACTTTTAAAATCAATTGCTATGACAACTAATAAAAAGTTTAGAATCACGAAATTCTTGCAAAACTTTAAAAAAACATTATTGAAAGAAAAATTGGACGTTTCATATAATAAAATTAATTATTACACGATTATGGTCTCCGGTCTGAAAAAACCTGCATGTGATTTGGCATTTGTTTATATTTACAAAGTTTAGTAATGCTGCTCAAATGTGCCATTATGTACTGACACAAAAATATATAGTGTATTTTATACAAATATAACTCATGTAAATGACAAAAACAAAGTTTAAGGCTGATGTCTCTATTCACTTTCACAAAAGCAAAGCAGCAGATGTTATAAATAAAAACAGTTAAAGGCAGGGTATGTGATTTTTCAAAAACACTTTAGAAAACTGATTCGGGCCGAATAGCAAAACAAACTTGTAGCCAATCAGCAATAAGGGGCGTGTCTACTCGTGATGTGGAGGAGAGAGCTTTCAGTGCATGGGACGGATTAAAACCGTTATTGCACGACATAGGCCTATTCTTATAGGCTACACAGACAAAACAGTTTCTATTTTACACATTAGTAGTAAAACAAGACTTCGCAAGTTCTCTTGTAAAATAAAATAATAATAATAATAAAAAAACATGGAATAAACTATGTACAGAAAGCGAGTAAAGAACTCTCAACATTGGAGTGGCGGTAAGTACTTTTTCACGTCAAAGACTGTTTTTATAAATATGAACGTTGACGTGGATTTTAGCGTACGCACACTCTAAGATCAAATCTGTGCGTACGCACATTTTATAAATGAGGCCCCTGGAATGTGTTTTAGGAAAGTGAATTTTGATTTCACATTGACTTTCACACGTCTCTAGAGCAGCGTGTCTGATTTTCAGAACATTCTGACTTCAGTACCTAATTTCCTGAATGACTCTCAGTGTAATAAAAACCACCACATCTCTGTCATCACACCCCACCTCAAGACTGAAACACCCCAAACACCCGCCGCCATCTGCGTCAGCTCAACTCACACACCAGCACATTTACCTTCTACACACTCATTTACAGTCTGTGTGTGTGTGTGTGTGTGTCCGTTTCCTGGACAGCCTGGTTTGGTTCTGTTTAAACTGCATCCTCTGATCTCTCCCGGGGGTCAGTCAACATCAGCCACAGTTTAACACCATGATTTTACCATCTTTCGTGTGGCTCACTTATTTCTTTAATAAAAGGCTTTAACAGATATATATATATATATATATGGGAATTTTAATTGCAAACAAATCATAATAATCAGAAAAACATTTTCCAAAATGGTCCTATTTTTTTTTTATTATTCAAAATTACATTTTACAACCATAATCAAGCAATCACTACATTTCATAATCATAATTAAGCAATCCATCAAGTAAATTAAATTTTACTGTATTATATTTATTATATAACATTTAATTTGATATATTTAGAGTGTAAAATTTTAAATATATGTAATTTTAAATACATCTATAATTTTAAACATATACATTTAATATTTTAATATTCTAATATTTTATTTTATATGTACTATTCAAATATTAATGCAGCACATTATTACAAATCATCCAACAATAAGCAAAGGAATTATTTACAATGAATACTGATATTTATTGATCACTGGTGTCTTACATCATACTGCCATTGCTGCCCTTTTATAAAAGCAACCAGATCACAGATCACATCATGACTAACAACAACCTTTAACCGCAGTAAAATCACTTCCTCTCGTGACTTTCAGATTAATTCTGACCAGCTGAAATGTACACTTTTAGACATAAACGCGCTTTCAAAGTTGGTTTCTGAACTCAGATGAACTCTAGCGTATGGTTCACAATTGCTATAATAGCAGTCTGTCCAACACACTACTGCTACTGTACTACAAATAACAGTAAAACAGGCATCTCCTCTTCCTGAGCCGTTTCATATCTTCAGAGGTAAAGAGCTGACGCTAGTCCAGCTCAGATCAAGCACTCAAACATGTGCGAAAACATCCATGAAGAGCGTTTGTGAATGATGCATGTCAGTGTTAACGTCACAGACGCTGAGCTGCATTGTTCCAGATCACAGATTCATGTGTGAACACGTCTCTTCCAGCAACTGATACGAACCTGATAAGACATTCCTGAGAGAAGCAGAAATCACACACACACACACACGTCCACATGTAAACAAAACGCTCTGCAATCATATCGCCTAAGGAATTTAACAACTGACTTCCTTGCAGTTCATAAGCTGGGATTTGAATGGGAATGAAATGAAGAATGCTGAGGATATGTCATCCTCCCTCAGGCATGTGAGACAGGCACTTCCTGTTTCCTGTAGGATGAGATGCTAGTGTCTTGCTCATGTTTCGAGGGGCCCGGCGGGGGACCCACTTCCTGCGATCCGGAGGAAGGATGGGAGGATAGACGGATTGGAACGGAGCTGACAGATATTTCTTGGAGAAGAGGTCTGCGAATCTCTGAGCGAATCAGTTTCTGTCTGAGCGTAAAGCTGAATCAGCTGTGATTCACCGCATATTTGATTAATGTTTGGGAATTAGGGCTGATGGGAAAATCCCACTAGTGTGTTTTACTGTGTGCCAGCTGACTGAGCAATTTATGACATTTCACAACACAGATTTGCATAAAAATACGCAGCTGACTGAAACCAAAGTAAAAAAAATGAGTAATGCTTATATCTAAAGTGATTTACAGTACCCTTCATAAAGAGACACCTGGAATAACACAGGATTTAATGAGGAGCTCAGCCAAAAATTAGACATCATTTACCCTCATCTCATTCCAAAACACAAAAGGACATTATTTGGCAAAACTTCACTCTGCTCTTTTCCATAAAACTAAAAACATGCAGTGACCAGGGGCATTCAAACAGCGCAAAACTGACAAAAAGCTCCATAAACCTTCACTGGAAAATAATGATTTTTGACAAGTTTTCAC
The DNA here is from genome assembly GCF_001515625.1 of Sinocyclocheilus rhinocerous. Taxonomy (NCBI): domain Eukaryota; kingdom Metazoa; phylum Chordata; class Actinopteri; order Cypriniformes; family Cyprinidae; genus Sinocyclocheilus; species Sinocyclocheilus rhinocerous. The sequence goes on along the minus strand of NW_015659941.1, from coordinate 822,525 downwards.
AAGCTGTAAAAAACAATTTTCGAAGTTGTTAATAAAACACTATAAGATTATTGAAGTACATTTCTGTACTCTTTCTGTAGTATTTCTACTTAAACATTCCATGTTTAATTAAATAAAAGGTTACTTAATATTATATTATCTGCAAGTACAGTTTTTAAAAAAATATACTTTTAAGATTTAAAGTACACTACAAGTGCACATTCCATAAAATACAATTAAGCACACTTGTTTTTAACAAGGAAAAGTACATGTTTTCTTCCATCTGTGACTGTTATCACAAACTGAATGTTCAGTGATGGAGTCTCAGGCAGAAATCAGCTGTATGTAACTCCTAAATAACCCAGTCTGATTGAATAACCTGGGTCAAGTATAGTTTTGCATTGTGGTAAGAGTTCATGTATTGCTCCACTATCAAACACACCACGTCTCAGATAGCTGAACTCCAAAACCTGACATTCTTCACATGATTTTACCAACTTAAACACACACACACACACACACACAGAGAGAGAGAGAGAGAGGATATGTTGAAAGTTGGACACTTACGAGGGATGTTTAGATTTTCGACTTGACCTCTGTTTCACAGTTCTGGGTTTCCCACCATTTACTACTTACTGAATACTGCCAGATGCTAAAATTGCTGCTTTAGAGGTTTTTAGATGCAGTTCTCTCTAGTTTTGGAGTCTGTTGCTTCTCATTCTCAGAATGTTCTGGCTAGTTTCCCTCAAAGTTATGATCAACGTTACAGTAACATTAATAAAATGTTTGTTCAGAGTTATCTGGTCTTTAATAATGTTCTCAAAATGTTAAGCTGGAATTTCAGAGCATTCTACTTGTTTCAGAATATTCAAAAGTGAAACTGAATTAAACTGAATGTTCCGTTAATATTCCCATAACCAGGAAAAAAGTGTTTTGAATTTTTTTTTGAAATTGTTTACAAAAATTGAAGTTTTAAATATTCAGGAAACATTCAGAAAACATTCATTTTCATAACTTAATGGGAACTTTAGCAAAATGTTCCTATATCTGGGACTGTAGTGTTTTGCTACATCCTGAGTGTATGTATGTGTGTGTGTGTGCGTGTGTTTAAGAGGACATGCTGCCCTGTTAAATCCCAGGATGTCTTTCTACTTCCTGCTTTGAAACTTTTTCAGCCATAAAGACAAATAGCACCAGATGTGTCTAGCCGGACACTGCATAATCTGTGTGTGTGTGTGTGTGTGTGTGTAATCCAGTCATGTAAATCCTGTGATTACGCTCCTGATTTATAAATCATGTCGGCTCTTATTTTGGTTCATATGCGTGAATGTCTTATGAAATGAAATCATAATCAGGTTATTACACACACACAAGACTCCAAGACAGTTTACAGTCAATATACACCCAAGTATTTGTAAGAATGAACCTGGGTAATACAACTGTTATGGACCAGTAATGGAGAATGGTCCCCCAGATGCCTTGGATCAAAAATAATTTCTTCAGTTTTCTTAGTGTTTACAATAAGATGATGGTTCTCACACCATTGTACAAACCTTTTAACCTCCAAAGTATAACTAGAAATGTCCATATCCATAAGTCCTAAGATGGCAGTGTCATTAGAAAAGTGCTGGGATAACTACTTGTACAATCATTTGTGTATAATGTAAACAAAATGGGAGAACTCACACATCCTTGCGGAACACCTGTGTTCACAACTTTAGACTCAGATAATGCCTGATTCACTCTGACCTGCTGGGTCTTATTGGTCAGAAAAGAGTGATACCACTTAATGATGTATGGATTCACAGACATCTGCCTAAGTTTACTGAGAAGGATGTGTGGCTGCAGAGTGTTAAAGGCAGAGCTGAAGTCCACAAACAGCAGTCTAGCATAGGCCTGGGGGTTTTCAAGATGTTGCAAAATAAAGTGTGTTATGGTTAATAAAGCATCGTCCGTTCCCCGATTGTCTTTATAGGCAAACTGATACGGATCTAGCTGTCCCTTTATGTTTGACTTCAACTTCCCCACCATTAGCTTTTCCAGACATTTCATTAGAAGTCAGGGCTACTGGTCTATAATCATTATTTTCCTGAGGAGCAGATTTTTTTTGGAAGAGGAGTAATTATTGCCTTTTTCCAGAGAGATGGAACAGTATATGAATCAACAGACCTTTGAAAGACAGGGACCCAGGCTGATGTGAGTTCCTCTGCGCATGTCTTCAAAAGGAAAGCTGATACCACATCAGGGCCAGTTGCCTTATTAATGTTTGTTATTTTAAAAAGTCTTGTGACTTCCCTGGGACTAATGTCTATCCTTGGAACACAGCACGCACACGCACACGCACACACACACACACACTCTCTCTCACACACACACACACACACACACACAAACAGCTTGTGTTGACTGATTTAATACTGTACAGTACAAACTCTTTGGTTTCAAGTCAACATAAAAATTCACCCCAAAATAAAAATTCACTCACCACAAAGTTGTTCCAAACCAAACATTCATGACTTTCTATCTTCTGGATTTCAATTAATTGTGCTGGATGCTCTTTACAGTTGCAAAGAACAGAGACTGAGACTTTCAAGCTCCTACAAGGAAACAAAAACCATATGTGTCATAAAAGCGTTCAAAAGACTTGGACATTTATTTTAAGAATTCTGAAATCACATATTAAATGTCATTGTTCATTTGCTCAAAAAAATTTACTCATGAACCAAAACAACCAGCTCTGAGACGATGTTAGACACAGCAATAAATACACTTCAAAAGAAAGCAAGAATATCTTTTTTAACACTTTTTTTAATATATAAACTAATATCTTAGGTAATTTTGCTTCTTCATTGAGTAATGTGGGAAATGCAATCCCATGAGGCATTGCAAACAAAATATAAACAATGATACAACAATTATGTTGTCATTGATTATAAGTATAAAAACAATGCATTTTGCAATGCACAAAGTTTGTTAATTACAAAACAATAAATATATTTACAAATATATGTGTATAAGTATGGTCTATCTTTTAAGATTATGGATAGTGGCATTCTGTAACTGATGAACCGTGAATTCAGCAACATATTTAAAACATTATAAACATAAAATAAAAATAAAAAATGAATAAATTAAAATAAAAAGTTGATATTGTGACATCACTTAACAGTCAGATCTGAAAGGTTTATATACACTGAAAATATAAACTATTTTCAATTGCTAGTAAACGGCAAGTAACACAAAGAAGATTAAATTTTGAAGAAGAAAGACTGAATTAGTCATTTATGGTAAAACATGATGAATAATCTAACAATCTTTTTACATTTCGCTGTAGAGATAATGGGATTTTTTTTTTCATTTATAATTTTTAGTCAAATTAACCATTTAGCAAAGAGTCTACATTTAAGTCATTTTTACTCAACATTAACTAAATAAAGGCATGAATGAGTAGCAAATGTAGGATCTCAGACGTGGTGAAGAGCAGAGCGCGTGGAGCACTGAATGAGGAAAACAGGAGTGTGGAAGGGTTTCTGTCATTGGGGGGGTGTGGGGGGGGGGGGGGGGGGGATGGCACGCCATCGAACACGCTAACAGAAACGCAGCGCTATGGCAACCTGACAGCAGCAGACGATCAGTGAAAACGTGAAACTGGAACAGAATGAGAATGAGCTGAAGGAGTCTGGGAAAGAGCAAGCGCTTCTGTCTCATCAAGATGTTTTCTGACACAGATTAGACATGTGTGTGAGCTTCTAAATAAATACTCTCTCTAAAACAACAGTTCAGAAACCCAATAACCCAATAATAATCTATCTATCTATCTATCTATCTATCTATCAGCATTGTGGGGGTCTATGAACAGTTCTTGACCAAATTAAGCTGCAAAGTGATTGAAAATATTTTGGTGAGAGTCTGTGGTCTGGCTGTGCAAGACTACATATGGTTTAACATGCAGATCGCTATGAAATGAGCAACCTGACAGCAGCAGACGATCAGTGAAAACGTGAAACTGGAACAGAATGAGAATGAGCTGAAGGAGTCTGGGAAAGAGCAAGCGCTTCTGTCTCATCAAGATGTTTTCTGACACAGATTAGACATGTGTGTGAGCTTCTAAATAAATACTCTCTCTAAAACAACAGTTCAGAAACCCAATAACCCAATAATAATCTATCTATCTATCTATCTATCTATCTATCTATCAGCATTGTGGGGGTCTATGAACAGTTCTTGACCAAATTAAGCTGCAAAGTGATTGAAAATATTTTGGTGAGAGTCTGTGGTCTGGCTGTGCAAGACTACATATGGTTTAACATGCAGAGCGATCGCAATGAAATGAGAAGAAGCACAAGGCCTGACACACAGAGAGAGATAGAGAGATGATTGTGTTGTTATGGCTGTGGGGGGTGTGACTGTAAAGCAGTTGTGCTTTCGGCTATCAGTCTGCAAGAACACATACAAACACACACTTTCAGTTTTGCTGTTGGCAGAAATGTTGAAAAACATCAGACATGATTTACATGAGCAACGGCGTACAAAAGACTGCAGTGAAGACCTAACCTAACAGTCTACTAATACTTTAACAAGATAATTGACATGTAGTTGCAAATTAATGAGTCAGTTTACAGGTAGTTGCAAAGTTATTTATAGTTAGTAGAATGTCTAATGTGGATTATCAAAATAAAGTTATTTAAATGTAAGTAAATAAGTCATACTCTTTGGACCCCAAATCATGCTGGAGAACGTGATCATCAGGTTTTCGTTCATGCAGCTGTCATCAAAACAAGAGATAATATAAATACCAAAATATTCTGAAATTCAGTGAAAACATTATTATTATTTTTTTTTTTTCTGGTCAAGTTGTGCTGAAGATATTGTGGTAGACGTCTCGCATTTTTGAAGCCCTTTGCATATTACTTACAGGAATAGTTCACCCAATAAACTTAACTGAAAATATACTCTCAGGCCATCCAAGATGTAGATGAGTTTGTTTCTTCATCAGATTTGAAGAAATGCATTGCATCAACTTGCTCACCAATAGATCCTTTGTAGTGAATGGGTGCCGTCAGAACGAGAGTCCAAACAGCTGATAAAAACATCACAATAATCCACAAGTAATCCACATGACTCCAGTTAATCAATTAATGTCTTGTGAAGCAAAAGGCTGCATGTTTGTAAAAAAAACTAATCCATCATTAAGATGTTTTAACTTTAAACCTTCGCTTCTGGCCAAAATACATAGTCCATAATTCATAATAATTGAAAAGTTCCATCCATCTTCTCGCATATAAAAATCCACTGACATATTTGTTTTGGACTGTTTCGGCTTGTAAACGCTGGTTGATCTGTGCATATTTCTCTCCTAATTCTGACGATTTTTTTCACTGGGGAAAGTAATATTATGGACTATGGACTCATAAGCAATCAATTGAAGATAAAAAATGGCACTTTAAGATGGATTTGTTTATTATAAACATGCAGCTTTTTACTTCACAAGATGTTAACTGGTGGACTGGAGTGGTGTGGATTACTTGTGGATTATTGTGATGTTTTTATCAGCTGTTTGGACTCTCATTCTGACGGCACCCATTCACTGCAGAGGATCCACTGGTGAGCAAGTGATGGAATGCTACATTTCTCCAAATCTGTTGTGATGAAGAAACAAACTCATCTAAATCTCGATGGCCTGAGGGTGAATAGATTTTCAGCAAATGTTCATTTTTGGGTGAACTATTCCTTTAAAGAATATGAGTGTGTGAGAAAGAGCAGATGATTAGACTGCAGCTGGCACACTGACCCACTAACACTGCAGCTCACACACACACATGCACACACACACACACACACACAACTACACTACAGCTGTCTCTACCTCTCTTACACACACACACACACACACACACTCAATTTCTCTCTCTAAATGCTCTTCCCCTCCCCCTCCATCCATCTATTCTAATTCAAACTCTATTCTAAAGAACATCCACACACATCCGCTTCTCTAGTCATGAATGAGAGGGAAGAATCTGTCTGCATTTGCACTGTATAAAATTAAAGAATTTAAAAAATACATTTAGTTACATAACTAGTTCAGCCCAAAATGAAAAATGTGTCACTGGAACACACACACACACACACACACACACACACACACCCTACAACAAAAAAAGTATATAAAAGGACTGCCTTTGACTATATTCTAAGTCTATTGAAGTCAATATAGATGAATGTAAAGAACAGACCAAAAATGAAGTTCACTTTTACTGAACATCTCCCATTTGTTGTAAAGTCTTGTTCAAACGTTTGCTCCATAGTATTTAGTCAGTGGTTTCCAGCAACTGTTTGGTTTCCCACATTCTTCAAAATGTCTTCTTTTGTGTTCAACAGAAGAAGAAAAAAACTCCTATAGGTTTGGAATAACTTGAGGGTGAGCAGATGAGGACAGAATTTTCATTTTTGAGTGAACTATCACTTTAACACACAGTAGTATGAATTACTTCTATGGGCTTTTTAAGGCTATACACCTTCACTTTCAAGAAAAAGTCCAGTTTAAGCTTGAACACCTTCAGCATTTAGAGTCACAAGGGTTAATAAATGTTGACACAGCATTACTTTTAGGGTGAACTATTGCTCTAATTAATTTTGAATGATTATATTGATCATCTATTGGGCATATGCAAACTTTCCCATTTTTTACAAATAGTTTAGGAATACAGTACACTACCGTTCAAATGGTTGAGGTCAGTAGGGTTTTTATTTATGTATCATTTTATTTCTTTATTTTTTATTTATTTTAGGAAATTAATTAATTTATTCAACTGATCAAAAGACAATAAAGACATGTATAACGTTACAAAACATTTATATACTGCAAATAAATTCCATGCTTTTGAACTTTCTGTTCATCAAAGAATCCTGGAAAACATTTATCACAATTTTCACAGAAATATCGAGTGTTTCTTAAGCATTACAACTGTTTTTAATAATATATAATATAGAAAACAGTTATTTTAAACCATAATAATATTTAACAATTTTGCCATTTTTACTGTATTTTTGATCAAATAAATGCAACCTCAGTGAGCAAAAGCGGCAAAACATTAAAACTGCCAACCCCAAACTTTTACACATAGCGTATCTGTCCCACTTCTTCCTTATTATCTCACTGTGACTGGATGGGTCAGATTTCTCAACACCAAGTAGATGTTGGTAAGCTGCATAAACATAAGAAGTCTTATTTTGGGTTCATAATATGTTCTGATTTCATTTTCTATAAAATTTCCCTGTAATTTAGCCTGAATTCATTTCCTTCTCTCTCTTCTGAGGAACATGCTAAATCCTTTCCAGAGGATTTTGTTCCACCTACATCCCCTCAGTTTCCCCGTCCACCCACCAGGCCGTGGGGGCTCATTTCCCTGTGTGAAGATCATGGTGTGCTGAATGACAGCAGGGATCTTTGGGTGGCAAACACATTCCTGACATACCGGAGGCGGGGGGTCGGGGCACTGCATGTCATCCTTCCAGCGCTGGGTGGGGCATTAAAACCATGTGGCATTCCAGCACTTCTGCTGCTACGGGAATGTTCCGGCTTCAGGATGAGTTAAGCTCTATCAACAGCGTCTGTGATACAATATCGATTAGCACAGAAAGAATGTTGTCTCCCTCGGGCAAAAAAAAAAAAATGCATGTACAATAAAGCACTTACAGTAGACACTTCAATGTTTAACCCTGTAAAGCTTAACATATAAAATAATAGTGAGATTTGTTTTTGTTTTTTTTCTAATAGAACAATTTATTGAACCTTTGAACAACATGTTTTCAAAGGTTTGCATGTTGAGTGTCATATTAGATGTATCTGGCTTTTATAGCTCAAATAGTGAGAAAATGGAGCTCATACTCAAGGAGGAAAAACCACATCAATTTTATTCAGCAAAAATGTACAATTTGGTGCAGATGCTGATATTTATATGGCCAAAAAGTAAGATGATGTTTTATAACAGTATAACTCCCTTTGTTTTATGATCAAAGCTCTGTAGTTACATATATATACATATACTGCAATGCCATACAATGATGACTGTGAGACCAGCGTTCCTCAAAAGCCTGAAGAATCATATTTTATACTCACATTTTAACATGATTTTTCTAAAAAAAATAAAAAAAGATTCATGGATAATCAAGTAAACATTTAGTCCAGTAAATGTTCATCTTGAAATATAACTAACAATATAAAAGTTATTCCTACATTTACATTATAAAAGTATTATAAAAGTATAAGTATATAAGTAAAAATTTCACAAGAAAAAGACAACCTGAAGGTGGATGTTTTAAAAATTATACTAAAATACCTTTTACTTGTACTAGTGTTATGTGAAAACTAAAAATGACTCATTCCTGTTACACCGTATTGCAATTTAAAGAAGTATTTTTTATAAAAGAGTAGCTCAAGCAATTTAATTACAACTTGACTATTTACACAACAGCAAGAAAAGCAACAGATTGGAAACAGAGAGCTAATGTTAGCCGTTGCTCAGTGAGGGACTGAGAGTTTAACTTTTGAAATGGTGATTTTATCAAACCAATTTTACTTTCATTTGTCCAGGATCAAGAGTTCTTGCAAACCAGCTAACAAAACATCACAGAATCTATTAAATCCATTGCTAATACTCACTAATGCTGGTGCTGGTGCTTTCCCTCCAAAATGATGTCACTTCCCATGCGATGATGTCATCACAGAACTGACTTTAGTTAAAGGGATCAGTTCACAAAAGACTAAAAGAAAGGGAAATGATATTGGAAAAACTTGGAAATGTATTAACAATTGCAACAAAAGTATCATGAAACATGTTTAGTTTAAAAAATGTTAACTACAGAAATTCAATGAGAACTTTAGAACAATATACAGACTATTTACATAACACATATAAATACCAGTTTTCTATATAGCACCCAGTAATATAATATATGTAAATGCTTAGTTTTATGATCTTTCAGAACATGTAATACAATACAATACAATTGTATTGACAGATTAACAAATACATGTTCCTTGAAAGTCTGATGTATCATTTTTGATACATTTTAACATGATTTTTTCCAAAAAGTATGCATGGATAATCAAGTAAACCTGAGTTTAAACATGTTTAGTCTGAAACATTTTAGTAAACATGAAGAAGCACCTGGAATATTTCTTAATGAATTGCCAGTTTTTCACGTAAGACGTTGCAAACATGATAAAAATGAAATCCTTAACCAAAGCAATGAGATTATTTAAAATCCAATCCTATGTTCGCTTCATTTAATACCATCACTTGTTTTTATATTTCATCAGATATTAAGACATATGATGAGGATATGGAAGTTTACTGTTCAAAGCATCAATAAAATCCCTAATAAAGCCCTATAGTAGTCCATGCATCCAGAGGTGTAAAGCTGCGGATCCAGAAATCTGCTGGAGTGTGTGTAGTGGTGTGGTTGAATGGGGCAGATGAAGCTCCAGCCCTCTGACACAGATTGGGTGGCGTAGCTGCTGGGTGGAGTCACGCAGACAGATACTCACACTTGTAGCTGTGAAACTCTTAGTTTGCTCTCCCCGCAGAGCCGTGTGGATTTACTACCAGAAAGCAGCCTTTATTTGTGTCTGCTGAGCACAGCAAATTAAAAAACACGTCAGGAATCTAAACGCTCGCTCACCGTCTCTACTGTGTGGGTTTGAATTTAAGGACCCTCTGGGTTTTTTTCTGCCTTTATTTTCATTTTTAACTCTTTGAAGAAGACACAAAGGAGGATGGGTGCTCAGTTGTCTAAAGGTGAAGCTACAGTGGATGGAAAAGCCGTGGCTGAGAAAACCAATGGTCAGGTGAGGATCTTCAAGCACTTTTATGATTAAACTAACAGCTTTCTGCTATATCTAAATGGGATCTCAATACATTGTTTTTTGCCTTTCAGTAGTAGCCTAATACCATTTATCCAACAATACACATTTTACAATTTAATCTTTGAATTTGTGTTACATTCTTTGATTATCAAATTGGTTATGTCTACAATATCATTTCAGTTCTGTAGGAGGCTTTTGTGTTGAACCTTTTTATTTTTATTTTGAGGGTTATTGGATCAAAATGAGTGGCAGCTATATGCTGTGAAAATATGGCCAGCACATTGTGCTATAAACTATACTATAAAAGCAAGCATTTACTATTTACTATGACTATAAAAACAAACATTTACCCCTTTGCTTTTCTCCAGTGTGTGTGCCAACATGCATTTGGCTTATCTTCCCTCATTCTGCTTTTCTTTTCAGGAAAATGGCCATGTGAAAACCAATGGTGACGTATCTACCAAGCCAGATGGAGAAGCCGTGGCAGCAGACGGAAATGGAACCGCGGAAGTTGCCAAGGAGGAGGCCGCCAAGACGGAGGCGGGAGATGGCATCGAAGCTGCCCCTGCTACCGAAGGCGACGCCGCCAAATCCGACGGCGAAGCTGCAAAGGAAACCAAGAAGAAGAAGAAATTCTCACTGAAGAACTCCTTCAAATTCAAGGGCATTTCCCTGAAGAAGAACAAGAAGGAGAGCCAGGAGGCAGCGGAGCCCGCAGCCACGCCCACCGCCGAAGACAAACCCGAGGAGAACGGCCAGGCTGCTACAGAGACCAAAGAGGAGGAGCCTGCTGCGGCAGAAACCAATGAGACACCGGCACCCGAAGCAGAGGCGGAGCCCAAAGCAGAGGCGGAGCCTAAAGCAGAAGAGCCCGCCCAGGAAACAGAAGCCACACCCACAGAGGAGACCACAAAATCTGACGAGACCCCGGCCCCTGCTGAAGAGACCACGCCCACCACAGCCTCGGACCCGGAGCCGGCTGCAGAGTGACCTCACTTCACTGTGGCAACCTAGACTGTTTATCTATCCTTTTTTTCTTTTTGAGATTGAAATATATAAATATATATATATATATATATAAATATATGAGACTTAGGCCACAATCTTAAAGTTACAGCAATACTACAGAGAAACCGAGTTCTTTAACCATCTTTGCTGATAACGGTCAAGAGCGTTTTTTTTGGGAATCGGGCCGGGAATTGCTCTGTGTATGGATTGGAACGACTGATGGAATTTCCGCCTCAGAGGAAGAGCTGCGGATGGAAGAGCGTGGCTCCCTGTTCACAGTCTTTTCAGTCATTTTTCTCTTTTAAACTTCATCCGATCCTTGATTTTTCAGGGCTGATGAGTGAAATGACAAATTGTCCTCTTAGGAGATGGTTACGGGGAGATGTAAAACTACAAAAAAAAAACTTTTTTTAAATGTTTGAATAGCTCTACATTCCCATTTTTTAGCCCTGAAAACTGTAGGTTGTCAGCAGATCTGGGCAAGTGAATAGGTTTTAGTCTTAGCCTGTTTTTAATGATGTTTTACAGTTTAAATCAGATCCAGCTACACATTTCAAAGTTTAAGACAAAGGGGAATTAAACCACTGCTTTTATCAAATATATATATATTTTTTTGTTCTGTTAAGTCTCTGTACATACATTTTCTGACTCTTTATTTTGCTAACATTTCCAGGTGTTAATAAGATGTTGTACGATTAGGCCAAATAAATGTTTGACCCCCACTTGTGTTTGTTTGTTTTTTTTTATTAAATATTTTTCACAAAAAAGGTTATTTAAACAATATCAAACACCTACATCTTCACAAAGAATATGTTATATTAATTGAGCATTGTAAGAATTATGATGCACATTTAGCTGACAAGATCTTTCAAATTCAGATAAAAAGAATGAACTCTATAGTCTGATTACGAATCCTAATTCACAAAAATACGCTAAATGATAGAGAGAAGAAGTAAGTTTCAAAATATTTGCAGGACAATTCATTCTGTCATTGTTTACTCACCCTCATATCACATGTATTTATTTCTTCGGTGGAACACACAAAAGTCAATGAAGTCCAACATCTTTCAAAATATCACCTCTTATGTTTCAAGTCTGGAACAGCATGAGGGTGGGTAAATGTTAGAAGTTTCATTTTTGAGTGAATGACCCATTATTTGCTAAAAACTGAGCACATATTTTACAAGCTTTCGACAAAGGTTTTTTTTGTTTGTTTGTTTTTCAGTATGTTTCTCTCCATGGCTTGTTCCAACAGGATTTCTTTTCTTTAGCTACTCAGCAATTAGCTACTCAGCTAAGTCAAATTAACACTCCAGAAAGACTCAATTGAGATTGAACAAACAGCAGGTACAGATGCTGAAAGTTCTTCAGTTTTCTACAATTTTCTCTCTGAGTGTTAAAATGAATGAGCATTATTATAAAATTGAGATCTGGTTGCTAAAGCGCCTCCACTAATGGCTGACATGATGAATGACCGTGTGCTGACCTGGTCCTCCTGCTGGGTCAGGATAGTTACTGCATTCTTAAGCATTTGGTTTCTTTTGAATGCTGCGACTGAACGTGATTTAGTAAAGACGTTTACTAATACAGCATTGAGTGACTTACTGCTTTAACAAAACAGCAATAGCAATATGATAAAGTACACTAATGTTAAATGTATTTTATTAATAAAAATGAATAACAATAAACAGTTCTTCCATCAAGTAATAGTTCATCAGCCTGACTACATGCTAAACTTAGCTAAGCCCCAAAAAACTGTTTATCTCAAATATGATTGTTATCGAACTCAAATCGAACTCAAAAAAGAAAGAAAAATAATGCAAAACACATTTAATGGTCAGTAAGAAATATGCCTGGTAACAAAGTATAATTTAACCCATGGTTCCTGAGTTTAAAGTATACATTCATTTTATTATTGCACCACCTTTGGCTGACTATCACAACACTCAGACACAACACAAATATAATACATTTTATTATAATCAGCAATTCACTGTTAAAATCACTACTGAAATATTAGCATTTCATTTGTTGTTGATTTGTACAGATGATCTTTGATCATTTAAACATCTGTACATGTTTATGGCAAAGAAATAGAATAATGACCTTTAATTTCCATTATCAAACAGTTGCAGAATTGTGATGATTTTTTTGTTATAGCTCCACCTAGTGCTGGAATTAGATAATATTTTGTGTGGCTCTCCTTATTCTTAGTAAAATATGGACTAAGTGAATGTCTGACTGAAAAATAAAACAAACATACATGGACCATGATTTTAAAAACATCACCCGAGTAATATTTTTACAATGCCATATGAATAATTTG
>NW_015659941.1:798145-808926 GCF_001515625.1 Sinocyclocheilus rhinocerous | reverse complement strand
GGGGGGGGGGGGGTGTAGTATGCAAAGCTACATCTGTCTGCAGGATTTGTAAAATCAAATTGAAGGGGTTTTAATACCTTTTTAAGACCTGCAAAAATTAATTTAAAAATAAAAATCAATAATGTCTATGGTAACATATTAAACTGTAAAATTACTATAAAAGCATGACTTAATTACAGGTGAGATACAGGTTTTCACAAAAAAAAAAAAACATTTACATTTACATTTAGTCATTTAGCAGACACTTTTATCCAAAGCGACTTACAAATGAGGAGAATGGAAGCAATCAAAATAAAAAAAAGAGCAATGAAAATATAAATTAATATAAATATATAAAATATATATAAAAATGTATATATAAAATGATAAACCTCACATTTCAGCTTTTAAACTATTTTAGTCCAAGATGGCGCCGACACGCAGATGGGGGAAGAGAGCCGGCGCGCTCGTGAAGCTCAGGAAGCGTGGATTCAGAACGCCGTTGCCTAGAATCCATCTGGCGAATCTCTTTATTATCTGTGTTTTTTGTTCTGTCACTGTCATTCTGTTACACTGTGGAAGCTTCTGTCACGAAAACAAATTCCTCGTATGTGTAAACATACCTGGCAATAAAGCTCATTCTGATTCTGATTCTGAGTCAGAAGTATGAATTATTATATTAATTTAAAACAGGGTTATATGGGCGGATGGGGGGACACAGTAGACAGGCTCATTGAAAATCCAATTTGATTCTCTGCCAGTAGGAGGCACTTTTGGAACGTCAAACATAGAATGGTTTCCCCAGAAACGGCTGTAAACACAGCAGCGCTGCGCTCATTAACATCAGGTAAAGTTGAAATGCAATCGAAACTTTTCTGAAGACACTCGGTTCATTTTAGAGATACATATAAAAACACCTGCGTTGCATCATTGCTTGAATTAGTAAGAGTAAATTGTTTAAAACTATAGCCTATAATGTTGAAAATGTACGAGGAAAGTGAGTGAGTGACGTGACATGTGGCCAAGTATGGTGACCCATACTTGGAATTAGTGCTCTGCATTTAACCCATCCAAAGTGCACACACACAGCAGTGAACACACACACAGTGAACACACACCCGGAGCAGTGGGCAGCCATTTATGCTGCAGCGCCCGGGGAGCAGTTGGGGGTTCGGTGCCTTGCTCAAGGGCACCTCAGTCGTGGTATTGAAGGTGGGAGAGAGCGCTGTACATTCACTCCCCCCACCTACAATCCCTGCCGGTACGAGACTCGAACCCACAACCTCTAACCATTAGGCCACGACTTCCCCACGAAGTTCTCTGATGAGTTACCAGGGTAAGCCTATATGTCAAGCCCCCGTCCCAATTTAACCCCTGCCTATTCCACCCTTAATTTTAGCCATTAATTATAGCCATTCAACATTACAGAATGAAATCCTTTATTTTTAACATTTAATAGGCTTTGAAAAATAGTGAACTTAAAACATTCTTCACAAACTATAGACTGTATAGCCTATGCCATAAACTATCAATTGAATATAGATTAATCTTTATTCAAGCTACAAAAGTGAATCAGTGAGCAGAGCAGTGAGTGATTTCTCTTTTTCTTTTGTTTTGTGATTTCCATCAATTACAGACTGCAGCAGGTTTCACTTTAGCAGCACTGTCTCTTTAAAACCTGATTCACATGATGTGGTTAACTTTTCTCTTTTTGTCTTACACCGTGTCTACACTGGACGCGACAGTTGTCGTGTCGCGCCGCGCCGCAACAGCTAAAGTCTGTCTACACTGGACACGACAAAGCGACCGTTGAAAATCATTTGAAATTTGTGTCAGTACGTCATAAATAGAACGCAGCAGCAGTTTGCTGTCGGGAATTTGTCGCACTGCGCCGCATCCAGTGTAGACAGCATAAGGGGCCGTTCACATGTCGCGCCTAAAAACGCGTGGAAAACGCTAGCTGCACCACTTTTTTCTTCTTTCCAAAGCGCTCGGTAGCTTGCGCTCCCGTTGCGTCTGCCGTTGCTAAGCAACCATGACCTGCGCTCTCCATGACGATGCGGAAGTTTCAGCAAAGAATAATAAAGCAATAAGCCCCAAGAAACCATGGTTTAAAGTGAATTTATAACAGCTAAGGGCCGTTGTTAGGCACGACGCGAAGTGTCATAACAGCTAAAACCCCCTTAGCTGTTATGAAATTCAATTGCGTCAAGGCTGTAATGTGATTGGTTATTAAGGCACACGTGATCCAAGTTAGCCGTTACGCCTTCTCCAATAGTAAGTAATGCCAAAGACTATATTGGTATTGGTAAAGACTATATACTGACTGAATTTCAGTCAGGTTTCAGGCCCCACCATAGCACAGAAACTGCACTTGTTAAAATTACAAATGACTTGCTTCTTGCGTCAGACCAAGGCTGCATTGCTAGTTTTACTTGATCTTAGTGCTGCGTTCGACACTATAGATCATGACATACTCATAGATCCACAGTAAACAAAACAAGTGTTTCCTAGCAACGACAACTGCGCTAAACACTGAGACAAGAAATAAATACACTTACAAGCTGCTTTTAACTTCTGCTGATTGACTGCTTCTCACAAAGAGTATTTCTTTACACTGTTTTGCTGGCGCTTGAACACACTTTCCTGTTTATCACAACAAATGGCCAAGCAAAGCGCACGACACTGACAACGTACGCGATACAGTACGAGACCAAGCGATTTCAGCAGGTCTCCACAGATAATACTTAATAATTAGGGTTGAATCTAAACTGTGCAGGGCGGTGGCCCTCCAGGAACTGAGTTGACACCCCTGCTATAGAGAGTATGCATTGATGTCACTTTCCCGCCGGACCAAGACCAAGCCTGCTGCATGAATGAATTTAATAGGGAAACTACGCAAACGCGAGTAAAACAAACGGTTATCAGTTTAAACTAAAGGTTGTTGAACTCGATACAGTGTTCCTTGCAACTTACCAAATATCCAGTGGTCCATGGATATTAACATGCAGTGAGGAATCGTGTTTCCTGACATTTATATGTGCCTGATTGGGACACCAGGGAAATACATAATGCAAATTTGCCCATGAATGCTTTATTTAAATCAAAAAGAGGTTGGTCTAAATCCGGGTGATCCCTTTTTTGTATATATATATATATGTATATGTGTGTGTGTGTATGTATGTATGCATGTATGTATGTATGTATGTATGTACACTGAACAAAATTATAAACGCAACACTTTTGTTTGTGCCCCCATTTTTCATGAGCTGAACTCAAAGATCTAAGACTTTTTCTATACACACACACACACGCACAAGATATACAATATACAAAATCAGATGGCCAAAGGCAAATGATCAGACAGAGTGGCAGAAACTGGATTCTGAACTAAGCCAGCTGTTGGAGCTTTCACTGCGAGGAGGGATTGATAGCAAGCTCCGCAACTTTGGTGAAATCATCGCTGAGGAATGCAGGAAGAAATTTGGAGAGGTTAGGAAGAAGGAGCCTACAGCCCGAAGGAAGGGAAGGAGGGAGAGGGAGATCGAACAGCTAATCAGAAAGAGGCGTCAGCTCCGCCGGGGCTGGAGAAAAGCCAGTCCTCATGAGAAGCCTGGCCTAAAGGAGCTGTGGGATGACCTTAGACAAAGACTCGCCAACCTGTATAGTGCTGAGAGAATCAGAAGGAGGGGAAGGAGAAGAGAGAAGGAGAAGGCTAGTTTCTATAGAGATCCATTCAAGCATGCCTAAAGGTTGCTGGATGAGAAGAGGAGTGGCAGGCTAGACATTTCCAAGGAGGAGCTCGATCAGTACATTACGAACCAGTACAGTGACAACAAACGGGCCATGCCACTGGGGTCTCCAGGATATGTGCCACACCCAGCCCCTCCCACCTTGCAGTTTGATACCACCCCTCCTAAGTTGCGAGAGGTGGAGGAGGTCATAAAAAAGGCAAGATCTGTGTCAGCACCTGGGCCAAATGGTCTACCATACAAGCTGTATAAGAACGGTTCTCAGGTGGTGAAGGTGCTGTGGAGGCTGATGAAAACAGCATGGAGAAAGCAGCAGATACCAGCGGTCTGGCAGCAAGGCATTGGTGCATCTTTATTCCCAAAGAGCAGAATTCCAGGACTATCAGCCAGTTCAGGAGCATTGCCCTTCTGAATGTAGAGGAGAACATTTTCTTCTGTCCTTGCAAGGAGAATGACCAACTTCCTCATGGCGAATGAATACATCGACACAAGCTGCGAGAAGGCTGTGATACCAGGCTTTCCGGGATGTATTGAACACTCAGCTATGATTTGGGACCAAATTCAGCCTGCCAAAAGGGAGAAGAGAAATCTGCATGTGGTGTGGTTAGATCTTGCCAATGTATATGGTTCAGTGCCCCATAAGCTGATTGAATTTGCCTTCAAATTTTTTTACGTCCCAGTGTGTCAAAAATATCATCAGCAGATATTTCAGCAACCATCACATGGCATTCACCTTGGAACACTATACAACAGGGTGGCAATGACTGGAATGTGGAATTGCCATGGGATATGCCATCTCCCCAATCCTGTTTGTAACAGCCTTTGAAATAATTGATATCACAAGCATTCTGCAGATGGCGCCATGTACAACAAGGCTTCTCAATAATTTAGACGAGCTGATCGGATGGGCAAGAATGAAGATCAAGGCTGAAAAATCTAGATGCCTCTCGATAAAGAAAGGAGTGTCACAAAACAACACATTTTATGTGGGAGCGAGGCCCATCCCACAGCTGGCAGAACAACCACTGAAGAGTTTGGGGAGGCTGTACACTGCAGACTTGTCTGATAAGCAGATGGGAAAGCTGGCATGGCAACAACTCGCAGAGGGCTTGGCAACGATAGATCAGAGCCAGCTCCCAGGCAAGCACAAAGTGTGGTGCTACCAGCACACACTATACCAGGGATCCTCAAATCTGGCCCACGAGATCCACTTTCCTGCAGAGCTAACCCTAATCAAACACACCTGAGCATGCTAATCAGTGTCTTCATAATAATTAGAAAATCACAGGTAGCTGAGTTTGATCAGGGTTGGAGCTAAACTCTGCAGTGCATTGGCCCTCCAGGGCAAGATTTGAGGAACCCTGCACTATACCATCGAGGGATGTAGCCATTAAAAGTCTGCGAGATGCCTTTGTCCAAAGTTAGCAGGATGGACAGCCTAGCCAACAATTACATCCGGAAGTGGCTGGGCATGCCCCGTTGCTTCTCAGATGCTAGTCTCTTTGGCCAGAATATGCTTGAGCTCCCTATGAAATCCATCTCACTAGGGCAGGGATGGGCAACTTTGATAGTGACGAGGGCCAGCATTTTTTCTCCTTAAACCAAGGGGCCAGATTACTAATCCATGTCCACACACCTTTTACACCATCTTTCTCAATTTCCTTTTTATTGAAGGAAATGAAAGTACAGCGTTTATTATGAGGGGGTAGAATCCACAGCTCAGTGCACTACTCAGTACTCATGAGTACTTTTAAATAGGCTACTCTTTTACTCTTACTCAAGTAGTTTTTTTGGACAAGTACTTTTACTCTACTCACACTACATTTTTTGGAAGGTAATGGTACTTTTACTTGAGTATATTTTTTCAGTACTCTTTCCACCACTGAGTATAACTAATGTAATGTGTTATTATTAACTATAAAACTTGTGTAGTTATGCTAATTCAGAAGGAAAACTTTGTTGTCAGTGGACAGAAATATTACCTCAACAAGCCAATGTAAACATTTCAATTGCATTGTCTGTAAATTTGCAACAAACAAATGTACAGAGGTCCTTTTTTTTATTAGTGGCCTACGGAACATTCTCAAAACAACCTAAGAGGACAGTTAAAAAAGGGCTAATTAAAAAAAAATAGTTATTCCAGATGGTACCATAAAATAACCTGGCATCTTCAGGATTTTTAAAATCAAATTTAAGACCTTTAAAGACCTTTTTAAGATCTGCACTTCACATTTCAGCCTTTAAACAATTTTTAAGAAAATGGATGAGTCAAAAGTATCAATTATTATATTAATTGAAACAATTATTATCAATTGATTATATTAAATAACATATAAATATATCTTAGTGTCTAAATTGTTAACATTTTTATAATGCATTAGCTTTTTGTTGATCCACTGGTTCACATTTAAAAATATGTAGCAAAAATAGCAGATGGGCTTATTGAAAAAGCAAATTCGTTCTCTGCCAGCAGGTTTCACTTTCGGAATTGCAGAAATATAGTGGTTTCCCCGGTAACTGCAGTACACAAAGCTGATGTGCAGCGCTCAAGTTTATTCAGTGAAATCACAGCCTTTTGATGTTAATCCATATAGTAATTCTTGTCTTTCCGTCCCCAAAGACCTCTTATAATTTAGACTTTTTGTACCATTTAAGAGTTTTCATTGCCTTAAATGTAAACTGAAGATGTTTAAGGACCCGCGGAAACCCTAATAAGAACATAGTTCAGTGCAAACATTCCTGTCATGCACTTGGCAAAAAACTTTTGTTGACTATGAATTTTACCTTTGAAATTTGAGGCAAGTGCAACTCTGGCGTCCCCGTTGTTTGTGAGCAGTGGTGTGATGGCGATTTAAATAAAATACAGATTTCCAAACAATCCAAACATAAGGGTATCCCCTTGATCTTGGTAAAAAGATAATCTGTTTAACGTTACCATCTTGACTGGAAAATACTGTTTTCATGGTCAGTTTTTCATTTATTATTTGCTAATGTTAGGGAATGTTTACATTAGAGTGCATGTCCTACTACGCTGAAATTAACACAGGGAGCGGCTGGAAACTAGCGACCTCTCCTGGTTGGAGATAGTATTAACATCATAAACTGAAAGCAATCTTTACGTGACTTGCTTTTCAAATATTTTAAAATTGATCATCCGAGTCAAATATGATCCAGCGGGCCGTACTAAAAGACACTGCGGGCCGCCAGTTGCCCATCCCTGCACTAGGGTATAAGCACAAGAAAGCACGCCTTGTTCTGGAGATGAAGGACTCCCGGGGCCCCTTGGTAAGGAATGCCAAAGTCCCCATCCGGACAGGCCGTAAATGGAAGGTGCAGGAAGAGGTACATCAGGCCATCTCCATTCTGCAGCATAGAGAGGTCATGGGGTTGGTCCTGCTAAAAAAACATATATAGTTTTTGTCAGTGTTTATTTAAAACCATCCAGTTATGTAGAATATAAGATGCTAAATATTTAATTGGTGAGTTATCAATACAATATATAACAATGCAATATATAGTGTATGATTTTACCACAGAATTCAACATATTGAAATTACATGATAGCTGCAAATCCATGTTTCGCTGCCTGGAGTCCATTTGTTTCTTTGAATAGCAGCGATTCATTTGCTTCTCTGTTCTGTATATTTTGGCAGTCTGTAAAAATATACCTCAGATTTCTTGTCAAATCTATTTGTACAGTCAATTGCACAGCTCTTTCTCGTTTTAGATGTGTTTTGTGTGCTCTGTCGCAGCATTCACGCTGAAAACCAATGCTGCCATTCAGTCTTTTTGCCACACAGTGGGCGGAGCCGCAGACGTCACTCCAGATGACGGTGGCGTCACGTGCATACCCTCTATAGAATACCCAAGACGTGTCACTCATATAGATTTGAATGGGGAAAAATGCAACACTCAATATGGCCGCTCTAACGCAGGAAGCCCTGCCTTCTGAATGAATGAACCAATCGCTAATCGGTAAAGTCAGCGTGTCACTGCAGCTGCCATTAGAAGCACAGACATAATAAATACCATTAATTATGTCTATGGTTAGAAGTCCCGGTTGCTATAGAAACAATCAGCGTTCTGAGATGTGCGCACTGGCTGGTCTAGCCAGAAAAAATAAGCTTTTTAACGCTATTTGAGCAAAAGAAACAACATTTATGAGACAGTTGTTGTCAGATTTCATTGGTGATTTCAAATATGAAATTTAATCATAAGCTTTGTGAACAGTTTTGGAGAATTTGATGTTTCCCCATTCAAAGAGATAGGAGCTGCACTTGCATGCCCGAGAGGCGATTCAAAGATGGCCGCCGAGTGACATGACTTGCCTTAAAGGGACTTTGGTAATACAAACCCTCTCATCTCCCTATATTAAGACAATCTCTGGAGCCAATGAGCGTTCGATTTTCCTGCCATAAAAAACCTGTTGTTTCTTGAAGCGGCAACATTTGAATTTGGAACGAGCGTGTCCGACACAGCTTGCACTTATTCAGGTCATCACATGATTTGTCGAGAGGTAATTCACAGTGCCCCCTTCTGGGCAGTGTGGTTTATATACTAACATTTTGTAATCACTAAGACACCAATGCTTTGACTGTAAGTACCGGCAACATGTCTGAAGTGCCGGTACACACGAAAAAGTGTCGGCACGCTAAAGACTAAAATACAGAAGTGGCGGTACTGCATAACGGTGCGTACTTCAAGCACTGATCTGGTAGCATTTTGGAGCCATTAAAAAAAGTAACAAGCAAATCTCATAATGAAAATATGACATGAATGTGCATTTTTGGAAATCCTGAAAACATTAGTTAGATCATATCATAGACATCTGAAGGTATATATAGATAAAGGAAATAACAAAATGCTGTTCTTGAGAAATTTAAAGAAATAAAATAAAATATTGACTGGATATACTGTAATTTGTATTTGTACAGTAAGCCTTTTTCTCTCTTTTTTTCTAAAAATAGCTTATAATTATCCATAAAAATATAATCATCACTCCATTTTCCAAACCTGTGATCCCTTGTAATCATTATTTGTGTGAATATATCACTTACCTGTTTGTTTGTTTTTTGTTAGCTATTTCAGCTGCAACTGTTGTCCACTCTGCTGATCCCCCATACAAACTACACAAACACACATCCAGTCATTATAGCAGTACATCTCCAGTGCTTTATTATGTTGAGAGCAGATCTGCTGCTGTAGATTTGAGGAAGCGTTAACCAGATTGTGTTTTTTTGAAAGCTTCAGACTCATAATGAGGACGAATGTCAGTTTGACTGTAAGAAGCCAAACACACCAGACAAGACTTGATGACTTTGAGTTTTCTGTGAGAGAAACTTCACACTTCACATCTCAAAACCTAGCTGGTGCCTCCAGTTTCATTCCCTCTAAAATGTCAGCCAGCACTGTGTTTCTGAGAGACGGGCTTTGGTTGAATGTAGACCTGCAATTGGGTCAGTTGTAACCCCTCCTTATCCCAGCACATCTTAATACAGTCCATACAAAAACTGTGTCCACAAGATGTTGTCACTGGGACCTTAAGCAGATTAAGACAGACTGGACAGTTTAAAGGATTTTTTAGTATCAGATTCTACCGTTTTGGTGCTAGATACACTGTAGATTAGCATGTTGTAAAGTTTGAATCTTTTATAGGCTACACTCAGTAGGGAGTGGCATATACACTAGGCTATATGGACAAAAGTAATTTCCATAAGTAGGGCCTACAAATCTTTGGGCCCTATCATACACCCGGCGTAATGTGGCGCCAGGCGCGACGCAAGTGTTTTTTGCTAGTTTCAGCCTGACGCAGTTATCATTTTCACGTCCTGCACCACGTTGTTTAAATAGCAAATGCGCTCATCGTCGTGCTGGTCTGAAAACGAGGTGTGTTCAGGCGCATTGTTGGCGCGTTGCTATTTTGAGGCAACTGAAAAAGATTGCGCCATTGACCAACTAAAACCTGGTCTAAAGTCAATGGCACAGTATTTATTTATTTTTTGTTATTTAAAGAGCTCGTTAGTAATATGCGCCTGTAGGCGAGTCCACAACGCACGTACAGTCAGCTTATTACACACACAGGGACGCGCAGCAGCACACAAACATGCCAAATATAAAAACTTAAAGGATTACAATGTAAAAGATTATTATTGTGTAGGCTACATAAATATAAAAATGCCTACATGTCATAATGGAAAGTCATTGCATGTATCAGAATTAGGCTACCTGTTTGCTCGCGCACGAGCAGCTCCGTTTCCTCTCTGGAGACCTCTCTTTGCGCTTGCAAATTCCACAGTGTAAATAGCGAATCCGCCATAACGCGAGCGCAACTGGCTCTTAACGGGAATGGGAGATGAGACTCTGATTGGTTTATTGCACGTTATGCCCAAAACACACCCATTACTCATTAAGAGAATAGGGACAACCCTTTTAGACCATGCACCGGGCGCGCCGACTGTTTTTCCCATCATTAAATTAGCAAAAGTGGATTAGGACATGCCCTAAGTGCACCTGCGCCTTGCGCTTCAGACCATGCGCTTAGATCGTTAAAATAGGGCCCTTTATGTTTAAGCATATAATGATATTCTAGGGAATTGCGTGCTTCTAATTTTATAGCAACAGTTTTGACTGGACCCTTTTCTATTCTAACATGACAATGCCTATGTGTATAAGGCAAGGTTCAAAAAGAAATGATTGATTTAACTGTAAATTAGCATGATAAACAACAACTTCCTTCAACAAATGGTTGCAGAATTATGAGGATTGTTATAGCACCACCTAGTGCTAAAATTTGAGAATATTTTGTGCGGCTTGTCATTACCCTGTTCTAATGTTTTGGAAAATTTTGCACAACACAGATTTATGTTTATGTTTATTTATGACTTATAATGTGATGCCATAAAAACAACTGCACATAGAAACAATTTAGGCAGGAAAATAATCTCAGATGAGATCTGCATTTAATGTTGTAAAGTAGGTAGTAGGTACTTAATTTCAATAAGTACTTAACGAGCGCTAAAAGAGTAGGTACTCTACAGCCAAATCTCGTTA
>NW_015659941.1:795960-797452 GCF_001515625.1 Sinocyclocheilus rhinocerous | reverse complement strand
GCGCACGAGCAGCTCCGTTTCCTCTCTGGAGACCTCTCTTTGCGCTTGCAAATTCCACAGTGTAAATAGCGAATCCGCCATAACGCGAGCGCAACTGGCTCTTAACGGGAATGGGAGATGAGACTTGATTGGTTTATTGCACGTTATGCCCAAAACACACCCATTACTCATTAAGAGAATAGGGACAACCCTTTTAGACCATGCACCGGGCGCGCCGACTGTTTTTCCCATCATTAAATTAGCAAAAGTGGATTAGGACATGCCCTAAGTGCACCTGCGCCTTGCGCTTCAGACCATGCGCTTAGATCGTTAAAATAGGGCCCTTTATGTTTAAGCATATAATGATATTCTAGGGAATTGCGTGCTTCTAATTTTATAGCAACAGTTTTGACTGGACCCTTTTCTATTCTAACATGACAATGCCTATGTGTATAAGGCAAGGTTCAAAAAGAAATGATTGATTTAACTGTAAATTAGCATGATAATTTGTTTTGTCATATGCCATAGCTATGCATGACTACTCACTAGACAAATGCAGCCAAAATAAATACATCTCAATTTTCAGTCAAGTAATGAATTAATGCACAAGTTAATGAAACAATTATATTTTATTTACTGACAACAGGAAATATGAATAAATGAGTAAAAGAATAAATAAAAGTAACCATGAAAAGATTACAAAAAAGAAAACACAGGAAACAAAGCTTTATTCAAACATATTGTTCTAACAAACATGTATTTACAGGCAGTGAAGCCACATCCTACTGCCATCTCAACACAGCTGTTCCAGTTCTGCAGCTTTATTCTGATGAAGCAGCTGACCACCGTGTTTCTTTGCCGTCCATCACGACCCTCATTGCTGCAGTCAGACTGAATCTGATCATGGATGGGAAAGGGACATTGAGGCTGTCCTTGGCTGAGTGCATGGAGAGGATGAGGAAGACCATGATGACGCCCCTGAACCACACAATCTTGAACAAGAGCAGGAGAACATGTGTAGGACAATCTGACTGCTGCCGTGTCTGCTCCAAAAATTTGTGCGCCTACTCTCCATGAGCACGACTACCTGAAAAACATTTACACAGAGTAAAACGTTTTACAATTCATGTTGTCAGCATTTCATTTCATATGTTTACAATTACATGCTAATATTTGTCATAGCTTCATTACTAGTGAGCTAAACCACTGAACTGGTAAGCAGAAGGTTGCTGGTTCGATCTCCGCAGTCGTCACCACCGGTGTGTCCTTCAGCAAGGCTCTTTACTCCAGGTGGCTGCTGGGGGATTGGGGTCCCTGTAATAAGAGCACTGTAAGTCACTTCGGATAAAAGTGTCTGACAAATGAATAAATGTAAATGTGATTTTTGTATATCCTTTTTTGTGTCTTGAGCACAAACACTCAATAAAGCTGCTTATTTCTCAAAGTTTATTTCTTCAAGGTACTACTATAATATAAATGCATGCATATATTTCATACAGTTTCTATTTGGGGG
>NW_015659941.1:794247-794355 GCF_001515625.1 Sinocyclocheilus rhinocerous | reverse complement strand
TTTTAATGAATTAAATGAATTAATGCACAAGTTAATGAAACAATTATATTTTATTTACTGACAACAGGAAATATAGTAAAAGAAGGAAAAGAATAAATAAAAGTAACC
>NW_015659941.1:775239-793808 GCF_001515625.1 Sinocyclocheilus rhinocerous | reverse complement strand
TGAGCTAAACCACTGAACTGGTAAGCAGAAGGTTGCTGGTTCGATCTCCGCAGTCGTCACCACCAGTGTGTCCTTCAGCAAGGCTCTTTACTCGAGGTTGCTCCAGGGGGATTGGGATCCCTGTAATAAGAGCACTGTAAGTCACTTCAGATAGAGGTGTCTGCCAAATGAATAAATGTAAATGTGATTTTTGTAAATCCTTTTTTGTGTCTTGGGCACAAACGCTCAATAAAGCTGCTTATTTCTCAAAGTTTTTTTCGTCATGGTACTACTATAATATAAATGCATACATATTTCAATCAATTTATTCATACAATTAAAGGGTTAGTTCACCCAAACATATAAATTCAGTCATTATTTACTCGCCTCCACACTGTTCAATCCTTGTTTTTGTTTTTTTCTGAACACAAAAGGTGATTTTGGTTAAGTTTGTCTTGCTGGTTTCTGCTCATACAATATCAGTTAATGGAGCCTCACTTTCAGAAGCTTCATGACATTATTTGATGATGCTTTTAAAGCTTTTGAAACTCGGGCTCCATTGACTGATGTTGTATGAACAGAAACCAGCAGAACCAACTTGACCAAAATCACATCCTTAATGTCTTTTAGTCTTTCTCTAGATGTTCTCGCTGACTCTGGGCTCACTGAGGATGAAGAGGCCACAGCAACATCTGGTCCAGATGAGGCAGTAAGGGCAGGTGGAGTGATGGAGCGACTCATCCATGACACTGGACCATTTCCAGGATGCTGCTGTGGACTCCTCCTTCCTCACTGCTCACACCAGTCTGCAGACATTTCAGATCCTGCAAAAATGCACAAATATAATACAAAATCAGTCATTTTAACAGCACGATGTCATTTGATTTCTGTATTAGAAGTAACAAAATAATCTTACTTTATTTTTTTGTTTCAGGTTTTCCCTTTTTTTTCCACAAATGCCGCCGTCACCTTTCCTTGCAGGTCCTGCTCCTCCACAAAAGCTCTGCAGCATATGCACAGAAATCAAGAATCAGAAAAGTGTTGTGATAACTCTGTTTGAAATTACAATAATTAAAATAAACTACAACTTAAGATTTAAAAGATGTTTTATTCATTTCTGTAGTATACTCACTCAAAGCCTTTGATGGCAGCATTCCTTCATCAGTCACTCTTCACTGGATAAACACACGTGTGTCTCATCTGTCCCTGTAACATCCAGATAAGAGTCAAGTTACCTCTGTGATTTATCTGCTCAATACTGCATTTACATGTTGTGTTAACTCGCTTTTTATCTAACACAAGTGCTCCACAATTTATCAACAATACTAATGGACAAATAAAATAGATAACTTATGTTTAGTTACTCTATGTAGATTTGTTTATTAACATTATTACATTCATCTAAAGCAGTGTTGACAACAGTGAATTCTACATAATAGCCTTTAAGATGTATATTGGATTATATAAATTCACTTTGGAGACGTGTGTGTGCTTACTGGAGCTCCCCTGTTCGCTATACATAATAAAATATGTTTTTACAGTTAATCATCAGTTTACTCTACAGTAGTTCAACAAAAGCGATTTTAACACAGGGAAGGGAACCGTGTTTTTGGTTTGTAATACTCACATTTGTAAATACCCTCGTCGCTGTTCTCCGCCCTGTTCGATGATGACGTATCCTCTCGCGTGGGCTTCTGGGATTGAAGAGTATCCATCGATGAACACTTCAGAATCTGGGCTGAAGCAGTAGGACATCAGGGGATTTCTTGCCTACTCTTTTATGAATACTGAGGTTTCGGACATACTACTTTCTTCACATACTCTTTTTTCCTACTATATGGTAGGTAAGTAGGCTTATTCGGACGCACTTTAAGTAGACGCACGTCCGAATCTCGCGAGAATTAATACGTCACCCAGGTAATTCTCACCTACTCTTTTATGAATACTAAGGATTCGGACATACTTATTCGCTCGCCTACTGCTTTTCCCCTACTATCTAGTAGAGAAGTAGGCGGTTTCGGACGCAGCCAATGTCAATGTATTTGGTATTGGCGGAATAGATCTGCTACGCTGCTGCTGCTGAATTGCTGCTGCTGTTGGTTATTGCTGTACTTGTAGATTATTGCTGCTGCTGCTGCTGCTGCTGCTGCTGCTGCTGCAAGCAAGTACAGGAACTTGCTATTGCCGACGCATATGGCGATACGGTGCTGTGAGTATTTAAGACATGCAAATAACCCATAACAGAACTGTACAGGTGGAGCTGGGGAAGGTGGAGGGTTTCAGAAGAACTCTGGAAGCGCGCTGCAAAATGTTCAAGTTGATGCTTACCAGCTATTTAAATGTAAAGCAGCAAGCTCATTGGCTGCGTATGCAATCATAAACCAATCAGCTTGTGCCAAGTCGTTTAACACTGTGAATATCATGAGTTACGTTAAGACCCATCAGCCTGCACCATCTAGAGTTTCATGAAAGAACTATGCATTTGCCTCCGCTGTCACTGCGGTGTGTGGTGTTGAACATGAAAAGTTACACAACAATCTCTGTTCATCTGTTCTCTTCATAAATAAATGTATAAGCCTAGATGCTCGTCCTGTAGGTTCATTATTAAAAATGAAAATATTAATTTTTACGACGCTGTCCGTCAAAATGACGGACAATGATAAAGTCTCATATATATATATATGATTTGCGTGACAGATATATATAATCACATGGATGATTAAATATTTTGATATAGACTTCACATTGTATTGAACTTTTTTTCCCCCCCGAAATTCCCAGGTAGGCTTCATTCTGACCATTCACCAGATTCTGGTGAGGGAGGCCTATCTTTATTTAGAAAGAAAGAAAGAAAGAAAGAAAGAACTTTATTTAGAAAGAAAGAAAGAAAGAAAGAAAGAAAGAAAGAAACCAATATTATTCAATATTTACAGAAAGCACAAGACAATTACGTACTAAAATTAAGTATGAGTTCCTTGTTAACAGTAAATAGATGTTTAATTAAACCTGATAAAATATTTAAATGTACTGCTGGATTGGCCTTTAAATCAGTTATTTAAAAGGATTTCCTGAAATGAAAATTCTGGTAACATTTACTTTTCATTCCAAAACTATGTCTTCTGTTGAACTTTATTCTACTTTCATTACAGACAAAAACAGAGACATGTTTCAAAATATCTTTCACGCACAGAACAGCATTAGAGGAAGTGATGACAAAAACACTGTCCTTACGTCCACTATCCCTTCAATATTTATTTAATACATACAGTCTTCATCTGATGAGTGGTCTGAAGCTGAAACCACTGGTGAATCGACTGAAACAATTAGAAATATTGGATGAGTAACAGAATTAAGAAATAAAGAGAACAATAAATTGACTAAAATGTTGAATTATTATAATTTTATTTTCTATTTGAGTATCTGCACGGAAATGCATACATACATACATACATACATACATAAATAAATAAATACTCACTATCTTGGAGCCTAGTGGTTTTGAAAATTTGGACATCAGCAACTATTGAAAAGACATTACAATGAATTATTTTATGCCATACTTTTTTTTTTTTTAAATTAGCCAGTAACCCCGAATGTTGTGGTGAAATCAGCAGCTAATGAGCACCTCAAATTGTTACATTTTACACAAGCTGACACAATACAGCCTACAGTACTTGTACTTTTTGGTTCACATATATGATATCATGGCACTCAGCATAGGCCTACTGTGCTATACACTAGAGATGGAACAATTGCTGGTTTGATGATAAACCACGATAAAAGTTCTGACAGTTAGTATTACCATTTTATCTTTTAATTATCATTAATACAGTATTTGATTATGGCAATTTGAAAAAGTTGCGGTAAATACAGCTCAGCATTAAGCAAAGTCAGTAAGACGTAGACGCAACATGCAGGTTTTGTTTTGTGAAAACATGAAGGAGGCAGAGTGCTGAGAGAGGGTATATGAAAGAATGTATCAATAAATGAATGCATAAGGGGGAACTGACTGTCTTCAGAAAAGTTTCAATGGCATTTTCTTTTCATCTTCCCTCCACGTATTGCCTAATAAAGCAGCATTTATAAGCATGGCACTGCTTTGTTTACAGCGGTTACTGGGGAAACAGCTGAATTTCTGCTGTTCCATAAACTCCACCTGCTGTCAGACAGTGGAGTTCAGCCTGTTCGCTTTCATTCAGCCTGTCAGCCTGTCTGCCGTTTGTGTTTAGACCAATGTGAAATTTGCACCAATTTTTTGTTGTAAATCTTAAGTGGTAGATGGAAAACAAACTAATGTGCATTCAAAAATACACTATAAACACTATAATCGTGATATGAAATATCATACCGTTTCATCTCTACTTCATACTTGTAAAAGTCTGAATGGTTCTTGACAGTTTTACTTCACCTTTCTTTGATATTTTGCCCATGTGCTCTTCACAGAGTTTGACCAGTTGGCTGTTCAGCTCTGAGACAGATTTGTCTACATTCTCAAATGTCAGGAGGTCATTGACATCTCTGGGTGAAGTTGTGCACAGATACACTCCAGATTGAGAAGAGTAATTCTGAAATTAAAAAGAAAAAACAATAACTCTTAAAAAAGACTTAAGAATAGAATCAATAAATTGTAAGCATTCCATTTAAAAAAGCCTTTCTGTAGATTATACTATTTATACCTGAAAGAAATGAATGTTATCCTCTGTATGTAAAAGTGGCCCCAGTTTATCATTCTCATTTTGCAGATTACTGAGCTCCTGCTCCAGTTTCTGTATGTGTTCATTAATCTGTACTATCTCCTTCTTCTCCTGAGCTCTGATCAGTTCTCTCACCTCACCTCGCCTTTTCTGAATGGAGCGGATGAGCTCATTGAAGATCCTGTCACTGTGCTCTACTACTGCCTGTGCAGAACGCTGTCAACATGCAGAAACACAGAACATACCTGGCAGTTAACTAATGTTTACATTCCATGTTTATTGTGTATAAAATTTCGCACAAACATTCATTCAGGATTGTGATACATGTGATCAGGGCCATAGCACCTACAGTATATTAAGTGTTGGAGTTCTCCAACAGGTCTCAGCTGTTGTGTCGCACCACAACAGCTGGAAGCTTTCTACACTGGATGCAACAAAGTGACCATTGCAAATTCATTTGTCCTTCATTTCAGAAGTGGCTCTCGCACATGGAGTACATCAGAAATCCAATGGGGCATCAGTTTACTATTGGGGATTTGTTGTGTCACATCGTGTCTCTCTGCATCCAGTGTAGACAAAATTATTCTCTGAAAAAAGTAACTACATTAAAAAAAGAAACAATTCATTATTCATTTCCTGTTAACTCATAATGGTTATTAATCATTTGTTTGAGTTCATTTAAGGAATTATTATTTTATATGTAAGTAGTTACGCCTACACATTTGCATGTAGGCGCATGAAATAAAAGAGAGAAGGGGCCTGTCCAAATACCCACACTGGCAGTCTTGGTCACTTGAGAGCGTAAGCACACAACAGGAAGTAAGTGTAACCAATCATGCATCATGTTCTGTGGTCTTCATGCCCACTTGAACACTTGGGCTAAGCACAGGAAATACGTCATGTAAGTAGACAAATGGTCAAGTGCAAATACCTCAGCTGCGTCCCAATTCAAAGGCTGCATTCTCGAAGGCTGCAATCTAAGGGCGATTGAATCACTGCAGCGCGATGAAGAGTGTCCCAATTCGAAGGCTCCTTCAAATGCGGCCTCGAAATGCACACTTCGTTTCTCTAGCAATGAAGGCTACAACAGATGGACCCTTCGCAGCCTACCCTACCCCACCCCAGAATTCAATGTCATTGCGCCAGAGTAACTGCCGAATTACACTTGTGTGTGTATATATACATGTTCACGAGTTTGCATTTACATACAGTCAAACCGAAAATTATTCAGACACCAGATATAATTTTTGATATTTTTTTACTAGTGGGTGCAGGATACTATAGTTTGTTTATGTAAGTGAGGATAGCAAAATAAAATAAACTATGACATATTATACCAAAAAATTATTCATACAGTGGACTACCAGTAAAACTGATACAAATTTGGGAAGCAAAATTATTCAGACACTTTGACCTGACCATGTGTTGCTTAAGTGTTTTTTCTTTAATTGCTAATGCGACCTTTTTACACCACATACTGAACAAAATTAAGCATTGCTTGGTAATTGGTTGACCTAGATTGGTATTATCTGATTGTGTACTTAAATTTAACACCTGACAGCTGACAGCTATTCAACTTAATTCATTACATACCTTTCTATCAAAGTTATCTGACATTATCGAGATGAATTTGTTCTGACACAGTTGAACTCTGTCTGACACAGTTGAACTGTCGCGCACAAACAGAACCAAAACACAAAATAAAAAAAGTACAGTAACCATGTTTTTTTTTTTGGCAAATGGATTACCGTTTGTATTTATTTTTACTACAAATTATATGGTTAAACTATGGTTAGTGTAGCAAAAACCATGGTTAATTTGTGGTTACCATGGTTTAACAATAGTAAACATTTTCTTTGGATTTATAGTAAAATCATCGTTAATTTTCGTAAGGGTTGTGTTGTTGTCTGCCCTATAGCTCCCCCTAAACCTATTATAACATATAATTATTTGTCTGTTAAATTACTACTGTAGCATTATAATAGATAATAATGATGTCCTTTATACAGTCCGCGCCTGATTTCCACAGACACGCAGAACGTGCAGGATTCATTGTCTTTTCGCGGCTTAACATTCACAGACACTTTTACGTAACGCCGTTACATGTAACTAGTTACTCCCCAACACTGCTTATTACTGCCTTTTGAAAGTAATTAAGTTACATTACAATATTACTGTCTCTGAATTGTAATGCATTACACTACTTTTGAGTTACTTTCACTTTCAAGTACAAACCGCAAGAAATAACAGAAATAACAGCGGTAATTAAAGCGGAATGTTATAGGCCATAATGAACAAGCAATAAACACAATAGCAAGCCTATAGGCTATTTTAGTTCTCCTCACTCCACAACAAATCCTTTAAATTTAACTGTATTCAGAACAAAACAAGAATGAAAAATATGTTGTTAAACAAGCCAAAACAAATTAATTTAAAGCAAAACTGCAAGCAAACGCCTTTGTTCTCACGCAGCCTAACGTTACCTGTATCATTCGGCACGAATCCAAATGTTTCCAAATTCGCAATGTATTTGAATGCTAAACTATTATTTAGTATGTAAACCATGCTTTTGTACTTGACAAGCTTTCCGCAAAAAAAAAAAAAATCACACTCTTCACATGAACAAATATGTGCTTGGCCCAAGCTCAGGCTGAACGACACGGATTGTACGGACGATCATACAGATCCTTCGAAACTGCAATGTGTTTACTTTTATTTTAGGATGCGCTTGTCATCTCGGTTTCCTTTCCGTGAACTTTTGCAGAGCGCTGCGCCACAAAAATGAATCAAACTCAGCAGCATATTTTACTCAAGTCTTTTTTCTTTCATTTTGTTAATCTGTTAATTATTTAAGTCAAATATATTTCGCGTATTAATTCATTTTAAATGTAGACTATGATTTAATAAAAACAGATTTTATTTTTAGTTAAACTTAATTTCTGTTGCTTGTCTGCGCTCGTCCGCCGCATTCTTTCTCTTCTCCGACCCCGCAGTAGCCTATGCCCATCTCACAAATGTAGAATCCGTCTCAGTCATCTCAACCATCGAATTAGAGCAACAGGAAATAGACAATGTATTTTACCAGTGGAATTTATTGTCTGGTGCCGTTTTGCGGTGTTGGTAAATTCACCACTTAATTTTGAGTTAAAATATGTTGTTGTAACATGCGTTACTGAGATAGTAACGAGTAATAATATTAACCAAATTTTATTAGTAATGCGTTATATTACTGCGTTACAGCAAAAAGTAATATACTACTGTAATACCGTTACTTTTGTAATGCGTTACTCCCAACACTGTGAGCAGCGAGCTCATTGGCTACCGATACAGGAGAGAACCAATCAACAGTGCCATGTGATAATGATGTCATTAGGTCAGATTGAGTTAGACCTATCGGACTGCGCCATCTAGAGTTTCATGCCATAACCCTGTATATATATACCCGTATCGTGCTAGTTAAGATGATTAACTAAACAAGCTCCACCAGTGCTGAATTGGTTGATTATGTGATTGTGCTCCTCCCGAACCTTGATAATAAAACATAATTTTTTGCTGTAAATGTGCAATTAATTAGTTAATTTTTTTAATTGATCGACAACATACATATATATATATATGTATATATAATGTATATGTCTTGTGCTTGATTTGTTAGTATTTGCTGCTATTTGGCCCCATTCAAAACCTTTAAAGCTGTCAATCACATTTACCTTATGAGAATCCACAGCCTTCCTAAATGCCTGGACCTTCTTGCCAATGTCTGTGATTTTCTGAGTGAAATCCCTCTTTTTTATTTTCAGTTCCTCCTGTGGGTGAATTTGTAATAAATAAGAATAATTTGCTTGAGTGACTTATGAAGTAATAGCAATATATGGTAACACTTTATTTTGATAGTCCAGTTAGACATTCTGCTAACTATAAGTAACTTTGCAACTACTGCTTAATATCTGGTAACACTTTATTTTGATGGTCCACCAACAGATACTATTGACTGTACACAACTTTGCAAACATGTCAACTTATTCTAACCCTAACCATAACATGGTCTATTATTAACAGTCTATTGAGAGTTAGTTGAAAGGAACTTACACACTTCTTGTGCTTAAAATGATTGAGCTATCTCTGCTCACAGGGAAAGAAATGTGGTCTGGTACTGTATTATTTCATGGAAATATCACAGCACTTAATGCATTTAGTTATTTTTTGATATTTTGTGTTTGTATTTTGACCTATATAAAAAAGACTTGAGGCTGTAAAGGTGCTTCAGCTAAATATTTAGTTTAGTAAGGGTATGAATACTTATGCAATGTACTTATTTCAGTTTTTTTATTTTTAATTAATTTACGAAGTTGTGACAATTCTGTTTTTGCTTTGTCAATATGGTGTATGGAGTGTAGATTGATGTGGGAAAAAAAGTACATTTAAGCAGTTTAACATAAGGCAGCAACATAACAAAACGTGAAAAAAATGAATACTTTCGCAAGGCACTGTATGTCATCGCTTAAATACATATCACAGCATCTTACCTGTTTTTTAGCCATTTCAGCTGCTGCTGAGACTGTGTTATGTCCACTGTGCTGATCCCCCATACAAACCACACAAATACATTTCTGGTCATTATAGCAGTAAATCTCCAGTGCTTTATGATGTTGAGAGCAGATCTGCTGCTGTAGATTTGAGGAAGCGTTTACCAGCTTGTGCTTTTTGAAAGCTTCAGACTCATAATGAGGCCGAATGTGAGTTTGACAGTAAGAAGCCAAACACACCAGACAAGACTTGATGGCTTTGAGTTTTCTTCCTTTACAAACATCACATTTCACATCTCTAGGCCCAGCTGGAACTTCCCGTTTCATTCCCTCTACAATTTCAGCCAACACCGTGCTTCTGCTGAGAGCTGGTCTATGGGGCAGTTTAAAGGATTTTGAGCATCAAAGTCAAGTTCTGCCATTTTGATGCTTTCAAATCCAGTGGAAGATTCGCTGTAGAATAACAGAGGCTTTGAAACTTGAAATTTGAATGGGAGTGGCTCCTGTGCAAACATGAAAAAATGAAAATGAAAGAAAAAATAATAATCAGTATTTCCTGCCTCTGAAAGTTCAAGATAATTTAATCTGCACCATATATATCTGCACCATTCTGAAAAGCACTGTACATATAAATTAAAAATTCAGAAACACATAGTCCTACATTTGCCCTACTGTAAATACACCCTGCTGCACAATTCTCAAAACACTCACACAAGAGCCTGACAAACAAGTTGAGATCACACTTTTTTATGTATGCACATTGTCTGCTGTGTTTGTCAGGTTCTCCCAGTAGTGGTAGGCCTATAAAAGTCTACTGGGCCCAGTATCCTGTATTGCGTTTTTAATTTTAGTTTTATTCACCAAGTAAGCTACAGTACAGTTAGACAGACTCACAACTTGTCTGGCATTCCACAGGTGGTGGTTTTATACCGTCCGGTATCAGTCACTCCATTGTCAACTGCATTACTGAATATAATAAAACAACGCAAATGAGCAAAAGAAATGGAACAGATTTTTGTGCCTGCATATATGCGATGTGTGCAAAGAAGGAAGTGCTCAACCTGAAAAAAAAAAAAAAAAAAAAACCTCCCCCTTCACGTCTCTAGTGCTAAACTACTGGGTGATGCGAGTTGCTGGTTTGTTTTGAAAATGTGTGCGTACCTCTATTACTGACAGCAGGATCTCAGGGGCTGATGAACCCAGGGCCATCAGAGTGAGGTTGGATACAGTTTCGTTCCAGATTCTAACTGTCATTACTGTCTTTTCTCCATTTGCACTTTTTAGTTTTTTTTCCAACCCAAAAAAAAAAAAAAAAAAAAAAAAAAAAAAAAAAGTAGGCTGCTCTTAAAGGGACACTACCCAATTCTACATGTTGCAACACAAACACCATATATTTAATATACATGTGTCCAAGAGGTGTAAACTGTGATCAATGAAAATGTTCTTCATATGTTCCTCACATTTAATAAATAAGGGCCAATGAGTTGTCATCTGAAAATAATAATAATAATATTAATAATTGTATAATTTTAAAAGTTGCATAAAATTTCAAAAGTTTTTGTGGCATATTGATTGATTGATTGATTGATTGATTGGCACAAATAACATTAAAAAGAACACCAGAAATTCAATACATGTTCATGTTAAACATTTAACTCGAATATTAATAGTTAAAGATAAAGCATGTGTAGTGTTAGGCTATATGAGATCCTGGATTATGAGATCTTAAAAGGATAGTTCACCCAAAAATGAAGATACTGTCATCATATACTTACCCTCAAATTGTTCTAAACCTCTATGAATTAATTTTTTCTCCTCAACATAAAAGAAGATATTGCTTTGTTATTGATATTGTTTTGAAGAATGACCGTAACCAGTTTCTGGTCCCCACTGACTCCAATAGTGTATTTTTTTCATATGGAAGTCATGGGGGCTCAGCAACTGTTTGGCTACCAGTATTGTTCCAAATATATTCTTCTGTGTTCAACAGCAGAAGGGATCTCATACAGGTTTAGAACAACAACAGAATTTTCATTTTTGGGTGAACTAAAAATGCGCCTCCTACTTCTCTGACGATTTCTTCTGTAACTAAAGTGCTCATTACTTCAATTACTTGATTCTGTATTTCGGGATTATTGTATGTTGCATTATGGGGAATACTTTTCACAACATTTCTCAGTTCAGGATCTTTTCTGAGGGTAAACTCAAAGAGGGATAAAAAATAGCCTGCTGCCACCATCCAAAAAGCTACTAAATGTGTCTTGGTCTCCTCTAAGTGGCAGCTGGTTTGCACAGAGAAATTGGATCATGTCAATTATGCTTGAGAGGTAATAGCGATTTCGCTGAAGTTGATCTGTGTTTACAAGTGTAGATATCTCCAAACCTTTCTGTGATCTGTGCTCTTTGTCCATCCACAGTGTCATGCATGCAATGTGCTCTTTTGACCTAGCATGCTTTCCCAGTCCTTTTTCTGTTTCTAAGGTGTGTTTCCAGTCTCAGAAACCACTCGTTGTGATAGCTGAATCGGAGGCGCTTCTACAATTTTGTAGGAATTTTCTACAGGCGAAGCAAAACCGGGCATCCGCTTTCACTGAATACTCCAACCAATTTCTCCCTTTAAACCAACTGCTGGAAAACGACCTCTTTTTTCCTGAAAATAATGACACTGGATACTTCTCTAAAATGACTTGACATGGCGAATCTGTGCCGAGATCATTTGGAACTCGCTTATCTTCATCAGTTTTGAACACTGGCTGGTTATGAACTTGCTCAAAAATTAATTTCGGATCATTTTTAACCAAAAAATGTTACGGACTGCAGCTTTAACTGAGATTAATAAATGGTTTAGAAGCATTTTTCTTTGTTAGTTCATGTTAACTAGTTGTTAACAAATCTGTAAAGTGTTACCTTTTTTGTGTTAAAATTCTCCTCCTTATCCTTAACAGGCATGATCAACTAAGGCAAGCCATATATTGGTCTTAAAAAGTGAAAATACAGTGGAAATTCATGAATATGGAAATGCTGTTGTTTGTTTCAAAGTGATAAAGCTCTTTTTTTTTAGCTTTATCCCCTGCTTCTACATTCCTGTAATACAGAAACACACAATTTGGCTGCATGTTGAAGCTCAACATTCAGTTTTATCTCAGGATAATAACATGCAAATTTTCAAAATGTACATAGTTGTATATTGCAGCAGCTTTCAAGTGAAATGTCCATTAAGTGGCACCAAATTAGATGAAATATTTTCTCCAATACAGAAACAATCAAACATACTTAAATACTATCCTGCGGATTTTTTCAAAGGACCACTAAAGAACCATGACCTGGTCATCATTTCAGTTGCAGCTGATGTCCACTGTGCTGACTCACCAAACAAGCCACACAAATACGTTTCTGGTCAGTATAGCAGTAAATCTCCAGTGCTTTATGATGTTGAGAGCAGATCTGCTGCTGTAGATTTGGGGAAGCGTTTACCAGCTTGTGCTTTTTGAAAGCTTCAGACTCATAATGAGGACGAATGTGAGTTTGACAGTAAGAAGCCATACAAAACAAAGAAGGCTAGATGGCTTTGAGTTTTGAATATTTAGAAATGAGAATGGAAGTGGCTCCAATGCAAACATGACAAAATGAAAATAAAAAATAATAAAATCATTATTTCCTTCTACTAAAAGTTTCTGAAGGTTAAAAAAAATAAAACACACAATTCTCAAAACACTCACACAAGAGCCTGACAAAAAGTTGAGATCACACTTTTTATGCATGTACATCAGTGTTAATTTTGACAGGCATTTTTTATTTAGTCTTAGTCTTTATCTTGAGACGAAAATGCTTAATAGTCTTATTAGTCACATTTTAGTCATTTGAGTCTTTCATAGTTTTAGTCGATGAAAAGTCATTGCATTTTTGTCAACTTTTAGTCATTACTTTTAGTCAAACTGCAGTTACCAACATTTATTTTGGTAGCTATTTTATGTTGTCTTCAAAAAAAAATTTTTTTTTTCATTAATTCTTCTCTCTTTAGACCAAATCAATTAAGCTTATGAGAAATTTGAATCAAGGATTGAATTTGAAAAAACTTGAATAAATGATGACAATTTAAATTTTTGGGTGAACTATCCCTTTAACAGTAGTGAAAAGGGAGCGTTTACTTAAAAAGTATACATTTATTTAACATCTTTTGTTGGTTAACATTAATGACACAGATAGGTATTTAATTAGGAATGCTTTCCCTTTAAGACGGAAGTTATGTATGTAATATTGACACACATTCAGTTTTCACCCACCTGTTTACGTTCACTTAAACCATAACTGACTGTATTTACGTGAGATACTCTAGTCTACACGATAGTCATTTGGACTGCTGTGTGTGTATTTGAGCACTGAGAACTAGCTGGTTCAAACATTTAACCCAGCCCGGGGTTGCCAAAATTACCCAAATTGGGTTGTTTTTAACCCAGCATTTTTTTTTACAGTGCAGAGGACAGATCGGACTGCTGAGAGAATTATTGGTGCTGCCCTGCCCACCCTTCAAGAACTGTATATATCTGACAGCAGAGTGAGGAAAAGGGCTTAGAAAATCTGGATTCCTCATCAAAGCCTTCTCCTTTTTAATGTAAACGATCCTGGCAATGAAGCTCTTTCTGATTCTGAATCTGATTCTGAAGTTGAAGATGACAAATCATCTGGAACAGTAAAAAAAATTAGATGAGTAATAGAAGTAAAAAAACAGAGTGAAGAATGAATGGACTAAAATGTGGAATTATGCTATATCTATTTAAGTATCTGCATGGTAAAATAATAATAATAAAAATACTCACTGTCTTGAAGCCTAGTGGGTTTGAAAATTTGGACATCAGCAACTATTAAAAAAGAAATTACACTGAATTATTTTATGGCCTAAATACATAAATAATAATTTTAAAAAAGTCCACTTAAGTGCTTTGAAACACGCCGCGTTAGTCTATAGGTGCATTCCATTTGACTGTAAGTGGACTGCGAAGTGGACTTCACAGGGTATTCTGTCATCATAAGTGAGATTCCAATCCGAAGGGAGCGAACATGTTCAGTTCGAACGGCGCTGTGAACGGCAAATAGCGAATAAGGGAACATCGATACATCACTTCACAGGAAGTGGAGAGGGAAAATCACCCAGCTGTCATTGCACACCGCATCAGAACTAAAGATGGAGCAGAACCGTTAAAAGAGTTTTTTTAAAGGCTCTGCAATGAAGGGGTTGCAGTAAATGTTATTATTTTACAAATTAGAGTATTTATGAATGGTTATGGCAATGAATGTTACATTTGCATATTGTATGAATAGGTGAAACTAAGTAAAACCGGCAAGAAATAGCTGGGGCTCTGTCATTTTTTATTTTACTTTATTTACCTCAGGAGAGTTAACTATGGGGCTGCGTGTGAGAAAGAAAGCACATTAGATAAGACCAATACAATCTGTTAACAGTCTAAACATATACATTTTGACTATATTTATTAGCAGTGGTGGACGAAGTACACAAATCAAGTACTTGAGTAAAAGTACAGATCCGTATAATAAAATATTACTCCAGTAAAAGTACTCAGTTTTCAATTTTACTCGAGTGAAAGTACAAAAGTACTTTTTTTATGTTTTTTTATTTAAAAAAATTATCTGATGGTTCATCTATAACCTGCATATGGTTAATAATGCATTTACATTTACATTTAATCATTTAGCAGACGCTTTTATCCAAAGCGACTTACAAAAGAGGACAACAGAAGCAATCAAAACTAAATAAACAGAACAAAAATGTGTTGTAAATGTATATGACTATTTGATTTGTTAGAATTTTCTGCTATTTGGCTTTTCCCTTTGCCCCATTCAAATCTTTAAAACTCTTTAAAAGTTGTCAATCATATTTACCTTATGACAATCTACAGCCTTCCTAAATGTCTGGACCTTCTTGCCGATGTGTGTGATTTTCTGAGTGAAATCCCTGTTTTGTATTTTCAGTTCCTTCTGTGGATGAATTTAAAATAAATTAGAATCATTTTCTTGAGTGACTTATGAAACAATAACAATAATTTGAAAAAAAAAAAAATCAGTTTTCTCTAAGAGGACTTATTTGTACAGGAAGCCCTTTTTCTTTCCTAGCAGACAATGATCTAATTATCCCGCTTGCCATCTGTTGTTAACAATGGTCTTAAATTTTATATATATATATATGGTAACACTTTATTTTGATGGTCCACCAACAGATAATCTACTTTGCATGTCAACTTCTAACCCTAACCATAACCTAACAATGTACTCATACTCTAATGAGAGTTAGTTGACATACAGTTGCAAATTAATGAGAGTTCTGTCATGACAACAGCTGCCGCACAAATAGCATATATAATAACCATAGCAGCTTTATACAGGTGGAGCTGGAGAAGGTGGAGGGTTTCAGAGGAACTCAGAAAGTGCGCTGAGAACTGCGCTAGTGAATGCTAACAAGCCATTTAAATGAGAAGCAGCAAGCTCTTTGGCTGCACATGCAACATGAACCAATCAGCTTGTGCCAAGTAGTTTAACGCTGTGGATATCATCAGCCTGTACCATCTACAGTTTCATGACAGAACTTGGCATTTCGTTGACATGTATAGTTGCAAAGTTATTTATAGTTCATAGAATGTCTAAAGTGGACTAAGAAAATAAAGTGAAACCTATAAACTGTTTCTTTCTTTTAATTTTACAATGTTATGATACTGATAATTTTTGTGTCCTGTACACTGTAAGTTAAATATATTTTACTTACACATTTCTTTCACATAAACTTATTGAGCTACACGTTGTCATAGAGAAGAAAAAATGTGGTCTGGTATTGTATTATTTCATGGAAATATCACAGCACTCAATGAATTTAATGAATAAAATTAGTTTTTTGTTTTGTTTTTTTTGTGTGAAATTTTGTGTTAATATTTTGGCCTATATTTGTTATATAATATAATCTCTTGTATGTCATCACTTAAGTACATATCACATCATCTTACCTGTTTTTTAGCCATTTCATCTGCAGCTGAGACTGTTTTATGTCCACTGTGCTGATCCCCCATACAAACTACACAAATACACTTCCAGTCATTATAGCAGTAAATCTCCAGTGCTTTATGATGTTGAGAGCAGATCTGCTGCTGTAGATTTGGGGAAGCGTTTACCAGCTTGTGCTTTTTGAAAGCTTCAGACTCATAATGAGGCCGAATGTGAGTTTGACAGTAAGAAGCCAAACACACCAGACAAGACTTGATAGCTTTGAGTTTTCTTATTTTACAAACATCACATTTCACATCTCTAGGCCCAGCTGGAACTTCCCGTTTCATTCCCTCTACAATTTCAGCCAGGACAGTGCTTCTGCTGGGAGCTGGTCTTTGGTTGAATGTTGTCCTGCACGTAGGGCAGCTGTAAGCTCGTCTCAAAGAAGCATCCTGATCCCAGCACCCCTTTATACAGTCCATACAGAAACTGTGCCCACAAGATGTAGTCACTGGGTTCTTAAGCAGATTCAGACAGAGTGGGCAATTTAAAGGATTTTGAGCATCAAAGTCAAGTTCTGCCATTTTGATGCTTTCAAATCCAGTGGAAGATTCGCTGTAGAATAACAGAGGTTTTGAAACTTTTGAAATCGGAATGGAAGTGGCTCTTATGCAAACATGACAACATAAAAGTGAAAGTAAAAATAGTGAACA
The DNA here is from genome assembly GCF_001515625.1 of Sinocyclocheilus rhinocerous. NCBI lineage: Eukaryota > Metazoa > Chordata > Actinopteri > Cypriniformes > Cyprinidae > Sinocyclocheilus > Sinocyclocheilus rhinocerous. The sequence continues at coordinate 776,906 of NW_015659941.1, read as the reverse complement.
GTATTTCCTGCTTCTGAAAGTTTTAGAAAATGTATATAACTACGGTATATATCTGCACCATCCTGAAAATTCAGAAACACATTTGCCCTACTGTAAATACACCTTGCTGCACAATTATCAAAACTCTCATACAAGAGCTTGACAAACCAGTTGAGATCACAGCATTATCTGCTGTGTTTGTCAGGTTCTCCCAGTAGTGGTAGGCCTATAAAAGTATTTTGTGTAGACCTACTACACAACCAATTACAACAATACAGCCATAACAACTGGTACCTGCTGATGTAGAGTCTGGAAAAAATACCTTTCATTTTATTTGTCAACTATACACACACACACTTTTTTTTTTTTTTACCTCTGGGCCCAGTACCCTGTTTTGCATTTTTAAATTGATTAGTTTTATTCACCAAGTTAGCTATAGTACAGTTAGACAGACTCACAACATGGCTGGCATTCCACAGGTTGTGGTTTTAATTTGCAATTCACGGTCAGGTATCAGTCACTCCACTGTCAACCGTGTTATTGAATATAATAAAATAATGAGCAACAGAAATGGAACAGATTTTTGTGCCTGCATGCAATGTGCGCAAAAAAGGAAAACCTCAAACTGAACAGGAAATAACAAGAGTGGGCTGCTCTTAAAGGGACAGTACTAAATAAGGGCCAATGTGTTTTAGTTGCGATAGTCTAAGGTGATTATCTCAGTGATGGCTTCTTGAACAAGAAGCAAGAAAAATGTACTGTGGGACTTAATTCAACTCTGACTTTGAGAGAAGTTGTATATCTACCATGCCATTCATACAAGTACACACACATTTTTTAAGACTTGAGACTCTTCAGACCAAACTATCAGTGAGCACAATGGTAGGACTACACGTGAGCAGAATGAAGGTACTGTGTCTCTAGACATTTTAAAAAACGAAAACAGCAAAAAGCAATGAAATGAGCAGAGACATTCATCTAGTGCAGTGTTTCTCAACCTTATGGGTGTTCTTATCTGACACCCATTTCAGGTCCTGGAGTTTCTTTTAATGAGCTAATGAGTTGAATCAGGTGTGTTTGATTAGGGAGACACACAAAATGTGGAGTGCTGGGGGGCGCCCAGGACCAGGGTTGAGAAACTGATCTAGTGCATGTTCATTGCTTATTCACATACGCAGCATGTAGCTGAATTTTCCCAAAGCTTATTTCTTTACTCATAGTCTGTTGATTTTGAGTTCTTTAGAGAAATGTATAATGAAAATGTTTGAATAAACGGTTACTGGTGAAGAACTTATTGGATCAAAATCTAGTTAATATTGAAACAATTTTCACTCAGAAACTGATGGTAAATTTTACAAATAACAATAAACCGGAAAGTAACACGTTGAAATAGGCCTCACAATTTTTAAATTCACTTTAACATGTTGTTTGAACATAAATGTGTGTTGACAGTGTGTGTACACAACCACCCTATAATGATAAAAATCCACCTAGTGCTTTTTTTTTTAATCTCGATAAATCCAAACCTTTTTCTCAAGCTGATCTCAGATTCTTGGCGCTGTGACGTCACACTGACAGGCCCCTCCCACGATTGTTGATTGACAGTGGCGTCAGTCTTTGTTTTTATCACAACTCCACCCTGAGTGAGCTGTCATCAGTCCGCCATTGTTTCACCGCCTTTTTTTTAT
>NW_015659941.1:749529-774763 GCF_001515625.1 Sinocyclocheilus rhinocerous | reverse complement strand
GCCTTTCCTAATAATGTGCTAATTAGCAAGTTTCACGATGAATGTGGCTAAAGTAAACGGTCTCTCAGAGAGCAGCTCGGAAGAGAGGGGCGGGGTGAGCAGAGCTCATTTACATTTAAAGGAACCTGCAACAAAACGCTTGCTGTAAACAGAGCTGTTTTTGACAGGGTAAAAAGGGTGTTGTTTTAAACTACCACTGATAAATTTTAACCAAAGTATGTTATAGACTTTTCATTAAGACCCTAAAGCAGGGGTGCCCAATCCTGCTCCTGGCGATCGACTGTCCTGCAAAGTTCAGCCCCAACTCTAATCAAACACACCTGCCTTTAATTTTCAAGTGATCCTGGAGACCTGAATTACCGTATTGGCCCGAATATAAGACGACCCCCCTTTTTCCAGATGTACCTTTTGGAAAAAGGCTTTTAAAAACCAAATCTTGTTTTTTCTCAGTAAAACACATTTTGTCTTCAATTATTTTCATATTGCATATTTTTCCTATTTTAATTTTTGTTTTGAAAGTATGGTAAAAACTGGTAAAATGTACCAACAATCACATTTAAAAAATATACACTTTTTTTGATATACCATTAAAAAAAAACAGGTAGCCCATCTGAATTAGGACATTTAGGCTATCCATCTAATAGTAGCCTACCAAAATCTTATTAACAGCAGAAGTTAAATCTTACTGTAGTCTTCAAATCTGGGTACAGTCTTACGTTTTAAAATCACAAAGGGAGTTTGGTCCCATCAGGCTAACGTGACAGTCACGACTCATGCAGCCGTAAGCTTTTCTTTTTCTTTTGTTTTTACTCACGATCTTTACAATACGCATTACATTACGTATTTCATGGCACACTCGTTTTATGCGTATTTGGCGCCACCTATTGTTGTGGGTGTATTATTGACATGTCAAAGTCTAAACCCTGAATATTAGAGGACCGCGTTTTTTCAGATGTATTTCCAAGAAAAAAACATCGTCTTATATTCGGGTCAATACGGTAGTTGATTTAGGTGTGTTTGATTAGGGTTGGAGCTAAACTTTGCAGGACAGTCGATCGCCAGGAGCAGGATTGGGCACCCCTGTCCTAAAGAAACTGCACACGGCACTTCATTCACAAAAGAGGCAGGAGGAATAATGCGGTTTGACTGACAGTTTGAACAGCCAATGGAGTTACGGGGTTTAGTGGCGGTGGCGTCACTTACTGATCCAGGATCAGTGAGCCTTAGCAGTTATGTTTTCGATGTGAGCTTGAGCTTCAGAATGCTTTGAAAAATGTAGCTTTTGTTGACGCTACCACGCTACTTGATCAAAAACAGAGCTTCGCTACTGAAAAGCTATTTGATTCAGAAAACAGCAACACTACCACCACACTATGAGAAATGTAGTTAAGCTAGTAGCGTCACTACTTGTAGCGACTCTACTGGCCATTACTGATGGTAACAAGATAAATGCATGTTGGGCAAAATAATTCCTTCTCAATCTGCATTTTTCACATTGAATCTGCACAAGAAAATCAGGGGGGAAAGACCCTACTGTATCTATAAATATATCAATATCTGATCAATATGCTTTATTTATGTAAAATAGAAAGAAGAGGAGCTCACACACCACATGAGTCACTTTATTAAACATTTTTAGTCAGTTATTATGAAATAAAGAGTGGTAACATTTTGATAGCTATGAATTTTTACTTGTCAGATTCAGTGACCCTAGCCAACTGCAATCATATGCATTTGTAAGGAACAAACTGTAGATCTCCAACATTGAGTAATTACAGTAAACAGTAATAAGAATAAAGATAAGACCCACATTTATCAGATATCAGAATATGTTTTACATAACGAGCCCTAAAACATCTCATAAGGAAACCATTCTTAGTAGTAACACATTAATGTTAATTAATGCAGCATTAATGTTTCATTTCCTTTCTATATACGCATTTAGATGCTCGTGACAATATTTAGCTTGTTTTCTAGTCTTAAGACATGAAACATATTTTACAGCACCGCTCGTCTCCTGATCATTCGGCTTCAGCAGCGTCTGATCTAACATGTGCGCGGTCCCGCGTGAACATTTGCTAAACAGCGAGCCCTGGTCACAGTTTTATCTAGGTCACCGATTTCGGCACAACACCGGAATTAGCCGATTTTCCGCATGACCGGGCGGTCCGTTTTGATGTCACACTTACTGCGACTGACTGATTTTATGTCGTGCCAGATGAGGCTTGCGCAGCCTGAGGCCCTGTCTACACTAGTGCGTTTTCGTTTTAAAACTGCATTTTAGAATGAAAATGATCTTCGTCTACACTGGCGTTTTCACTGCGTTTCAGAAACTATCTCAGTCTACACTACACAACCGAAAATGCATGTCACATGACCATTCATGCAGGTACAACCATAGATATGCATATGTAGATTCCCTATTATTTAGATGGCAGGAGCGTCTACGTGCTTGGAGCAGTCAAATGGGGAATCTACCTATAGATATCTAAGGGTACAACAATGAGCATGATGTTATTGTTTACACGGTCATCAACGATACGCAGAGCGAATGTGGGCAGCCACGCCATCGTTTTCAAAAGTCTCCGTTTTGGTCCGTTTACACTGAAATGCAACCCCGGAGTTTTCAAACTAAAACTGGGTCTGTAGCGTTTTCAAAAGTTTCTGTTTTTGAGGGTCGAAAACACAACAGAGTAGTGTAAATGACAGGCGTAACCGTAGAAAAAGTTATGCCTTTTAAAACGAAAACGCACTAGTGTAAATGGGGCCTCAGTGAGTGTGTGAGAGACTCGTGCAGAAATCAAAACAAATGAGCACAACAACAGGCTGTTGCCAACAGCACACACAGAAAGTTATAGATGCATACTGCAGTAGTAAAAAAAAGAAAGTTATAATCAAGCAGCAACCTCCCACACTTTGCCCATTTTCGATTATCCGGGAGTGACTTGCGGTGACGCGCTGGTGATGGTGATGGCCCGCTCCGCCCACTTTGAGCTTCAAAAACGCTCTTCGAAAATCTACGGGTGACGTCACGGACACTACGTCCATGTTTTTATACAGTCTATGGTTATAATATATGATTTAGGTACGCAACATTGCACGACCAAAATGATTCAACACGATTGCAATGTGATTTTTTTCAATAGTAGTTCAATAAACAAGAAGTTAAAATTAAGCGGCTTACATTTTAGACAAAATATTGACTGTTTTTGATCAATTTCGCTGATAAAAATAGTTCCAATCAAAGCCACAGCAGAACTGTTTTGTGTCTCCGAGCAACACAGTGGTGTTTCTTTACTTAATGAATCCACGTTTTTGAACGAATCAAGTGAGTCAATGATTCAGTAACCCATTCATAAAGACAGTAGTCACTTGCCTCGTTTCTGAATGAATCAGCAGTTTGAACAAATCTGTTGAATAAATGACAGACGGTGCATTCAAAACGGGATATATCGCCCTCCGAAGGGCACTTCAGAGTGAAAACAATCTTGGCCGCCATATTGAAGGGTCGTGCATTTTTCCCAACATTAATTATTTGTATATTTAAAAAATATTTCAAACATTAATCTTATAAAATTCTTCATGCATTCAAAATTTTGCAGTGTAAATACATGTATGGCACCTCAGCTTCATCAAACAGTCCCTGTAAATGCATCTAATGCCACTTCAGATGCAGCTTCTGTGTTTCCTGCAGTGGAAAGATGAAGTTTGTTGATACTGATTTCATTTGAATGGTAAAAACTCTACAGTTTCTTATTATTATCTAACTGAATTAATTGAAGCAATGTAAGAATTTGATGTGAAAGATGATGCATTTAACAAGGTTAGTGAAAAAATTACAATTTTAGAAGCATATGGGAAAGTACATCTGTTTTGTTATATACAACAACTTTTCAGTTAATTGTTATTCCTACCTCTTTTCTAGTCACAGAGCACTTTATTGAGAGTTGTTTAAGTGAGAGAATGTCTGTAACTTTGTCCAGATTGGGGGAATTGTAATGTTTAATATTTTTTATGTAAATAATTTTTGCATTAAAAAAGTATAGATTTTTGTTTGTATATTCTGTCAATTATAGTTTTCAGAAAGAAAATTGGAATCAGCAAAAAAAAATCAGCAGATCACACTTATAAAAAAAATCAGAAATCGGAATTGGCCAAGAAAATTGCAACTGGTGGATCTCTATACGCCATTGTTATTTTTTATGTATTTACACACTCGTGCCGTCGAACTGTTGTATAAACGCAATATCACACTCGTAGACATGAGAAATTGCTGTATATCGGCACGCTGTGATTACCTACGTACGGCCGAATCACAGCCGTGCCGATATACAGCCATATCTTACGTCTACTCGTGATATTGCTCATATATATAGCCTATCATGTCCCTGTTACACTTAATGTTGTCACATCTTCCTGGTTAAATAAACATCACTGTTTAGGTTAAGGACTCAGCTGCTTGGATTGAGCTGGGCAGGTCATTCCACCAGGAGGGAACAGTTAATGTAGAAGTCCATGAAAGTTGTATCATAGGTAGAATGCAAAATGCTTCAATACAAGCATTTCAGTCAAATGTAATTTATGCAATATTTCAAACCTTGTACCCACTTGAGAAAATTAACCCATGGCAACGGTTTAAAAGTAGCCCAATTCTGCGGAAAAAACGCGGACTTGGCAACCCTACATTCAAGAAGAGCTGCCAGAGTCAGATTTGACTGATCTCAGATCTCAGGTCCAAAATAAGGAGAGATGACTGACAAGACCATGCCAGAGTATTTGCTGCTCAACAGATCCTGAGCTCACATACCAGCTTGTGCTTTTTGAAAGCTTCAGACTCATAATGAGGCCGAATGTGAGTTTGACAGTAAGAAGCCATACAAAACAAAGAAGGCTTGATGGCTTTTACTTTTCTTCCTTTACAAACATCACACTGCACATCTCCAGGCCCAGTTCTGGAGATTCCTGCTTCATTCCATCTACAATTTCAGCCAAAACTGTGTTTTTACTGAGCGACGGTCTTTGGTTGAATGTCGTCCTGCACGCAGGGCAGCTGTATACTCCCCCTGTAAGATTCCTGATCCCAGAACCTCTTAATACATCTCATGCAGAAACTGTGTACACAAGATGTAGTCACTGGTCCTTAAAAAGATTCAGACAGACCGGACAATTTAAGGCATTTTGAGTATCGAAAAATTATTCTGCCATTTTGGTGTCTTTAAATCCAGTGCAAGATTCACTGCAGAATAACAGGGTAAAAACTTAAAGTCCGTTATGTAGTAAGAGTAGGGAGTGGCATACACAGGGCCGTCCTTCGGGCGGGGCAACTGGTGCGGTCGCACCGGGCCCCGCGCTTTGAGAGGCCCCCGCGGCTAACGGACCGGCTAACGAACCTAAAATTGTTGTGAGTTAATGATTGATTGGTTATTGATCTACCTAGTGGTGAAATTTGACAATATATGGTGCAGCTCATCCATACATATAATGTAGGTCAATTTAGTCAATATGAGTCCAATTTTTGTTTGATAATAATGCACAACACAGATTTAGGTTTATAAATTCCCTCACAGACTCAATCCTATAGATACAAACTTTACAAAAATATGTTAGACAGAAAAATAATCTCACAGGAGATATGCACCTTGAGTTATGCTGTAAACACCCATAATGACACGTCAGTCAAGTATCTGTCATGCGAGTCACACCTTCAGTTGGGTCAAAATGCTCCTTGCTGCAACCAGGAAGAAGGACAGTATCACTCCTTTACTGGCTTTCAGTTCAATACAAAATCCATTTTATAGTTGAAATGCATTCTCCAAGATTGTTTTTGTAATGTAACATTTGTCTGATTAACAGGTACATGTTATGGTTATCAGTACATTTCAACATGACGTGACTTCTGCTTGTGTGTCTCCGCTTACAATAAATGGAGATATAAAACACATTATCTGTGTTATATGCTGTGTTAGTCAGCCATTCCTTGTAGTAGTACAAAAGAAGCGACGATTTCATACATCATATTTGAATTCAGTGTGATTCTTGGGTAGCAAACTTTTTAAATCGGTGTTTGAATAAACATTTGAGCACAGAAAGATTAATAAATTATGTTGATGAGCTGTTGGTTCCATTCACTGATGGCTGGTTTAAGGTCATTTAATCCTTCCCTGTTGGTCCTCAGTTAGAGGGTAAATATCACAAAGCTGCTAAGGAAAATCTTTCTGGGACCCAATTTAAATGGTTTCAGAATGCTCCTTGCTGCAACCAGGAAGAAGGACAGTATCACTCTTTTACTGGCTTTCAGTTCAATACAAAATCCATTTTATAGTTGAAATGCATTCTCCAAGATTGTTTTTGTAATGTAACATTTGTCTGATTAACAGGTACATGTTATGGTTATCAGTACATTTCAACATGACGTGACTTCTGCTTGTGTGTCTCCGCTTACAATAAATGGAGATATAAAACACATTATCTGTGTTATATGCTGTGTTAGTCAGCCATTCCTTGTAGTAGTACAAAAGAAGCGACGATTTCATACATCATATTTGAATTCAGTGTGATTCTTGGGTAGCAAACTTTTTAAATCGGTGTTTGAATAAACATTTGAGCACAGAAAGATTAATAAATTATGTTGATGAGCTGTTGGTTCCATTCACTGATGGCTGGTTTAAGGTCATTTAATCCTTCCCTGTTGGTCCTCAGTTAGAGAGTAAATGTCACAAAGCTGCTAAGGAAAATCTTTCTGGGACCCAATTTAAATGGTTTCAATAACAGGTTTTTTTTTTTTCAACTCATTGGTCTTTTCTCATTATCTGTAAAGAACGTACATGGTGTTTGGCACTGGGCACTGGACCCAAAGGCAAAGTGCGACTTATGTCAAGTACAAGCAATCTGCCTGAGGAGAGATTCTCTGTGCCATAAAGATTGATTGTTGTGAGCTTCTTGATATCCGTACCTGGATGAGATTTCATGTCATTCATAGTTTAATTTTTATGGGGAAAATACCTTCTAAGTTGATTTGTTTTCACCTACAGACAAAAATATCCACCTTTGTACCTTTAGGTCTAGTACCTGTACACAGTGAATAAGGGGAATATATAGAGTAAAATGTGCTCTTTTCTTCACATATTCTTCACAGATAATGATGCAAGGTCAATGAGTCTCACAAAGAACATTTATTATATAACTTTTCTTTAACATTGGAAAGGAGTCCCACAGATCTGAACACAAAACACACATTTGACTCAGAAGCTTCTGTTAGTACCTTAACAATGTGGAAACAATGAGTAATGTGGTCAACAAACCTGGATCTACCTGCAGAAACTAATCTAATTGTGTAGTAGATGTTTGGTTAAATGGTTACTAGTGAAGAAATTATGGATCAAGATTTGGATACTACTTCAATACTACACAAAAAAAGTGGTGTAGGTTTGTAGGATATACATTGTTTCAAAGCAGCTTTACACAAAATCATTAGTTGCATTTGGCATATTAGAGGTGGTTGTTTTTCAAATCTAAACATTTAGCAGATTTTGCACCCAACTGCATATATTCCCTCTACGGAGCATTAGACTGAAGAACCCAGTCCTCTGGATGTATAGGCAAGGTGGCATCACATATCGTCCACTAGATGGCAGCACAGGCCAGGTTTAGCAGTTCGACTCTTTCATTTCCTGTGCACTTCTTTAACATTACACAGGCCTTATGCACCACACATGACCTCTTTTATGAATACAAATCACCAGTAAATGACACATTTAGTGCCTGACTCAAGTTCCCACAACTCTGGGTTGCCAGATTTGGATACTAAATCATACTCATAAAGAGTAGAGTTCACATGGGAGATCAGAACATTCAGTATACAGTAGCATCCATGCAACTTTAAACTGCAAATCAGATACTTTCTCAGTTATTGATTAAATAACTACAGATTTCTGCGAGTTAGACCTGACAACAAGGCACATTTATTCTTCTCCAGGAGCGGCAGGACGAATGAGCTGCTTGACTGACTGTACGGCATCCAGATCTGCTTCATCCATATCAAAACAGAGCCGTTCAGGATAGACGTGGCGCCGTGTTCACACTATCAGCGTGCAGATCTATCACGACACCTCCTGTTGTGTGCTTTATCTGTGAATCAGTGTGAGGCTGAACGGCTAACCCCTGACAGCATGAACGCATATTTACGCATTTACACTGATTCACAACACCGAGCAACATCACAAAATAACCTCAACTCTGATGCCCCCTTTCGCTCATAGATATGCTCAATTCATAAGGAAGCATTCAGTGTATGTAATTACATGCTGTATGAGAACAAATGTCTCAAAGATATAGTGCAAGATCTCTAATACACCTTTTAGCCAAGTTTTGTGTGTAAAACTTCATCATCGGTCTCTTATGCTGACCCCCATTTATTTGATAAAAAATACAGTAAAACAAGTAAAATTGTGAAATATTATTACAATTTAAAATAACAGTGTTATAGTTTAATATATATCAAAATATAATTTATTCGTGTAATGCAAAGCTGAATTTTCAGCATCATTACTCCAGTCTTCAGTGTCACATGATCCTTCAGAAATCATTCTAATATGCTGATTTGCTGCTCAAGAAACATTCATTATTATTATGACAGTTGAGACAACAGTTGTGCTGCTTAATATTTTTGTGGAAATTGTGATTTCTTTTTTCTTCCTTTGTTAAACAGAAGGTTCAAAAGAACATCATTCAATTAAAACGTCTTTATTTTCACTTTTGTTCAATATAATGGGTCCTTTCTGATTAAACGTTTTGATTTCTTTTAAATAAAGTCTACTGATCCCAAACTTTAGTTTTAACATACTGGATCACAATTTTAAATATGAAATCATATCGGTTAGTTATCCTTTAGAGTGTATGTTGTCATTTTGGTTACTTCTAATATGAAAAACTAGCAAATTATTAAGAAAAATTCCATGCGTTTATTTTTTTCCTTTTAAATGTTTCAAAAACATGTTTTCTTGGGAATATGGTTTCAATTTGTAATACTTTTTTCCTGTGCCTTCAATATACTTTCCATCCTGTCAAATCCCTACAATACTCAAGGAAGAGACATCGTTTAGTTTTTTTCTTCTTTTTTTTCAGAAGAAACAACCAGGGGTCAGGAGGTTTAGCTTGTTATTAACCTCATTAACCTCTTTAGAACATGCATGTTCTTGTCATTTTGCAAATAATACAATTATAATAAATCAAGTTAAAGCGCCTGACCGAAGCAGATTTCTGAAAGACTGGACATGTTTTTATAGCAATACTTCATAGCATATTAACTTAAAGTTCAAAAGGTACTGCATAACAGGAATGACCCATTTATGAATATAAAGGTACCTTGTGTTCATTTTCTAGAGCGGACTGAAACCAGCAAACTCAGGGGAAAGACACAAACAGACTACAGTAATTTATCCCACAATGTTTCCACAGGCATATCATCTTAACACACCTAACCCGGTAACACACTACAAGAAAGCAGTATGCACAGCTGGTTTAAGTAACCTAAACCACTTAATGTAGAAAAAGAACTATTAAAAATGTGACTCAATGTTGTTTCAGATGCAGACGGAGCTCCAGGAGCAGCGAATGGGACGAGCTATTACTAAACACTCGTAAAAACGACCTCGATGCAAATGAGGTATGAGGCCCTTCTCAAACACAACGTCTACTTGCTATTTTATTCAGAAGGCAATATAAATTCCCAGCCGGCAATATAAGTGCCAGGGTGGGCTGTGTGCGTTTCACTATATGGTCTACTTATGAGAGCCAAATTTCTGAAAACGTCCTCCAAAATATAGTAAAACCTCTTAAAACCCACTTGTCAAGATGGTCCTCATTAGTATAAAAAAGCTCATAAATGTGCCAAATAACACCTTAAATGAAATCTAAAAATGTGTCTATATGGGGTAAGTGCATATTATGCATTCTGGGTGGTTGCTTACAGGCTTCTGTGTTATTTTGGTCTATTGAAATGGTCCAATTGCTTAGTTAAAGGAATAGTTGAACATTTGCTGGAAATGTACTCATCCTCAGGCCATCCAAGATGTAGATGAGTTTGTTTCTTCATCAGAAAAGATTTGAAGAAATGTAGCATTACCACCACTCCAGTCCACCAGTTAATGTCTTGTGAAGCGAAAAACTGTTTGTAATAAACAAATACATCATTGAGATATTTTAACTTCAAAACTGTTGTTTCTGGCTAAAATACGAGTCCTCAATCCATAATGATGTTTTCTCCAGTGAAAAAGTCCCATCCCGTCTAAATCAGGAGAGAAATCTGCATAGATCAAGCACCGTTCACAAGGGAAAACAGTCCAAAACAGTTCTGAACAAATTTGTCAGTGGATTTTGATGTGAGACGACAACAGAGGATGGACTTTATCACTGGAGGAACAATTATGGACTGGTATTTTGGCCAGAAGCTACAGTTTAAAGTTAAAATGCATAAATGATAGATTTGTTTCTTACAAACATGCAGCTTTTTGCTTCACTAGATGTTAACTGGTGGACTGGAGTGGTGTGGATTATACTTGTGGATTATTGTGATGTTTTTATCAGCTGTTTGGACGCTCATTCTGACGGCACCCATTCACTGCAGTGCATCCATTGGTGAGCAAGTGATGCAATGCTTAATTTCTACAAATCTCTTCCTATGAAGAAACAAACTCATCTACATCTTGGATGGCCTGAGGGTGAGTACACTATCAGCAAATTTTCATTTTTGGGTGAACTATTTCTTTAAATAACAGCACACCTTCCTGCAAGAATTTACACAAACCTCAGCCAACATAACTGTTTAGCTTCAATTAAGAGCACTAGAAGTCAGTAGAAGGTCTTTGTAAGGGACAATGAATGTGTTTATCATCTTCTCTGTCCAGGGTTTGTCATCAAGGGCACATTAGTTTCATGCCCAGACTAATAAAATCCCCTTCTGCCGTCATGCTCCTTATTCACGCTCCATGTATTTCATGTAGAGACTGTGGTCTTCAAGACACACGCAGGTCAAATTTCAGACCGTTTGAAGTTTTTCATAGAGAATAAATCACAAGTTCAGGCAGATTAATTTAGTGTATTTTGGAGCAGTCAAATATGGCAGTATACTTTTACGGCTTCCGTTTTTATGCGTGTCTGTGTGTGGTGCTGAATTTAGCTTGGCCGTTTTCTGACAGCTCTCGTGACAACAGCTCAAACAAAGACTAACGGGATCAGATTTGAAAAACATTTAAATAGTATTCAGATATCCAATCTTTTCACTAACATTCTCTAGCTGTCTTAAGGGACCAATGATCAGTCTAAAAAACTGAAGTTAGTTGACATCCTTTGAGCATGTGAAAATCTAAACCAGTTAGTGCCTGTGTTTGGTGGGATTTGGTTTCTTCTGTGAGCATGAGAAATTATTGCTCCACATGAAAAGCCTGAAAAGCTGGGAATGTTAAAATATTTTATACATTAAAAAATCATTAGATCATTATAGTATTTTTGAGGTAAGTTAATCACAGATTGCATGATAATTGGTAACCTGACTGTAAAAATATAATAATTCAGCAAAGTCTGTTTAATTCAGAAAAAAAAGGAAAAGAAAAAATAATTAATACTTTTATTCAACAAGGATGCATTAAACTGATTAAAAAATTATTTCTAATAAATGCTGCTAAACTTTCTGCCCATTAAAGAATATAATATAATAAATAAATAAATAAAAATTAGAAATGTGGTTTGCACAAAAATATGAACTGTTTTCAAAATTGATAAAAAGAAATGTTTCTTGAGCAGTAAATCAGTATATTAGAATGATTTCTGAAAGATCATGTGACACTGAAGACTAGAGTAATGATGCTGAGAATTCAGCTTTGCGTCACAGGAATAAATAACATTTCAAAATATATATTCAATTAGAAAACAATACTTATACAGCATTACTATTAGTTGATGTTTTTAACATCTACTAATGCATTTTTTAAATAAAAAGATTTATGTGTTAGCATTAGTTAATGCACTGTGATCTCATTTAAAATTGTATTTACCAACATTAACAAAAAATAATAAAAGTTATACAAATGTATTGCTTATTTTTTAATTCATAGATAATGCATCAAATAATGTTAACAAGTGAGATCATATTATAAAGTGTTACTGAGAAAATTTTCTGATTTGTTATGTACATACCAAGTATGTCTTTCTCAGTTTCTAGGTGGATAAAATAGTTATGAAAGGTCAGATTTCAAACAGCTGCTCTCCAGTGCCACACAGTGGTCAGACACATTCATGACTCCATTTAAGAAAAAAAATGATAATCAGATGTACTGTACTTGCCTGTTAGAAGATCCCAAATTACCTCAACATTCCCCTTTACTTTAGTGATGTATTATGGGTTTAACAGGGTCATATGGATGAAAGATAAAAGACATTTCAGTGGTCATAATTACACTGCGGTTTGATTTAGGAGAGGATTAAAGAAACCAAAGGAGCTTGACTTAAAAAAAATCACTATTTTTAAAAGCGTGCGTTTCTGTGAGCTTTCAGTTGAAGCTGTGCCAATGTTTGGGCTGTTAGTGACGTCCTCCCCTAAGATCCATTTAGATTTCACCCACACCACGCTAAAAGCTTCTTTATCACCGTCCAAAACAGAGACGCTGGCCAGTTGATAACCCTCATACATCACAGCCATCCTGACACATCCACACAGCGGGAACCGAGCTACAATAACACACTCATTTCTGCTGGAATTCTGGGTTAGTTAATAGTTAAGTCCACCGTCAATAGTAAAAGTTAAGCTCCTTTGTGACATGCTGGAAACAATTTTGACTGGTTTTGCTAACCTTGTCTGTGCAAATAATAAACAACATTAATGTCATGATTGTTTAAAGCTAGTGAAGTAACTTTGTCATGATATTGCAAAGATGCTCTGAAAAATAATGGCTGCAAAAGGGGGTTTTCACAGGGATGCCACAGAAGAACTAGTTTTGGTTCCCAAAAGAACTTTTCAGTGAACAGCTCTTAAAAGAACCACTTTTTCTTAGTGTGAGGAACATTAACACCAAAATAAAATAAAGGTTCTTTATTGGCATCAATGGTTCCATGAAAAACGTTTAACATCCATGGAACCTTTTACATTCTGCAAAAAAATGTTATTTTCTTTCACACATTGCAGTTCAAACAACTTGTAAAAGTGCATGTAGCATCCTATGACCTCTTTAAGAAAAAAAAGTGGTTCTTTTAGGAACTCGTGGGGACCCAAAAATGGCCGCTGCAAAAACCCACTTTTCGAAACTTTATTTTTAGGAGTGAATAACCTGAAAAACCTTTTTCCACCATAAAGAACATTTTGTGGAGTGGAAAGGTTGCATGTTAAAGGTTTATCATGGAACCATCAATGCCACTTAAAGACCCTTTATTTTTAAAAGCAGATTATGCACTATCATGGTAAACCTTCTATCAAAATAAAATATTCCAGTAAAAGTTGATGGCAGTGGCCTTCTCTTATTTATTTATTTCAGGAGTATCACAGGATGTCATATAGGGAGACTGAGAGAACATGGGCTTCAAGTTCCTAGCAATTTTGTAACATTGTTCACCTAGTTATTACGGAGGTCCTGCCAGCCTTTCCCAGAATCCCATTTGAGTTATTGAGCTCCCCTATGAGCCTGTTAAAATGACTTCAAAATCTCTTTCCCAGAGAACAGTACTAACTGTGAGCTCATGAAGAACCAGCTCAAATGAAAACCAGCGATGTTTGCAAATCTAAGAACATTTGTGATTTCTGGTGCAATGTTGCCTTCAAAAAGTAGGCTACTTTAACCCTAAATTACAAATCCTATGTTTAAATGGAATTGTCTGTGATAGCTTTTATTTTTAAGCTTTATTTCCATTTCTGAAGTAATCATTTCATCTTCATATAGATAAGACACAACTTCAAAAAATACAAATAAAATAAAATAAATACAACAAAAATAATAAATATATGATGATATATTTAAAATATAGCTATATTACTACATTTAAAGTAATAATAATATCATATGTGATTTAGGGTGTAAATATTGTCTTTAAAAAGTATCCCAATCCTGAATATATATATATATAATCACTATATTTGTATATTATATATATATATATATATATATATATATAACCATATACATAAATATAGTATTGTCATTATATTCATGAAAAACAATTAAATAAACATGTATTTAAAATATATATTTTAACAGTAGAATTTTTAAAAAGTGGGTGAATACAGGTAAAGATGTTTTTTGATGTTATCTTTTTTCATTGTGTGTTTTTTTAATAGCAACTGCTACATCAAATCAACATCCCATGCTACTAGAATAAACTTTATGCTTATTTTACTAATGGAAGACTATACTCATAAATGTGATGATTATTAAGCTTAAATAAGTATTATTTTGGTTTGTTTGTGCTAAAATTCTCAGACACAGTTTAAAGACAATTGCACTAATGGGGACACAACTGCCTCACAATCAGTCTCTCCTGTGAATCATTAAAATAATTACCTCATTTTCAGTACAAGACCAACAGCTAATGGATCATGATTAAGGGTGTGAATCTGAGGGACAGCAGAGAAAATGAGCAATAAAAAAGTAAATTAAATAAATAAATAAAACAAGAAATCTCTGGAATTTAGGGAAAAGCTACAAAACAATACCCAAATGTTCACATGGCACCATCGTATCAATTATCAGGAGCTAGACGCTAAATTAAAACATGAATGTGTATTGTGTACAGCGCTACAGAAATAAAGGTGGCTTGATTTTACTTGATTTAGAAAACCCCAGTTAGAGCCCAGTTTTGTGCATCATTTCCTGTTTCAGGCATTGTTTCCTGTCCTATATGTGCAAAAAGCCCATAAAATGCATTTAAAATATTCAAGTCTTGAAATAAAATAATCTTAGAGATCAACATTTCAATGCAAAGTGTGTAATATGTCAAATGCGGAATAAATTTAGCATTGGCTAAGGATGTGGATACCTGCGGCACGTGTAGCTGGAGAGCGTCTCCATCACTCTTGTTTCTAGATGAATGGAGGCGGAGAGAAGGACAGGAGGAGGTACTGAAGGTAATGCAAGCCAGGCGCTGACATGACAGATAGCAAATTTCAGTGCTTGGAAATGGGGAATGGACTAATCAGAAGCAGCTCCGGATTCCCTCTCACAGCTGCGCCAGTCTTACGGATGTGAAGCACCATGTCAAATACTTCAGGCCACCTTTGCACACAAAATGGAAACTCCACTTTATTTTGAAAGCTGACCAACCTGAGGGAACCCAGGAGCCTTGAGCTGACTCTAAAATAAGGGTGAACGGCAGACACTGTCTGAACTAGGTCAACATAAAGCATAAATTATGTTGATGAGCTGATGACAGGTGTATGATAATTGAACCCTTCTCTGTTGCTCTTCAATTACAAGGTAAATGTCACAATGCTGGTATGTAAATTGTGAAATTGGCAGTTTTCTGTTTGTGATGACAGAACGTTACTAACAACAGAGTCATTCTTAGAATAGTTACAAGGAAAAAGTCGTTCTGCCCAGCAACTGACCTGACTAAACAACCTTGTCAACTGTCTCGAGTCTTTGTCTCTGTAAATACAATGTGCTTGAGAGTCTAAACATTTACCTGGGACTGTGTGCTGTAATGGCACTGGTACTTTGAGATTTCTTTGAAAACTGCGGTTTTTATTGTTTACTTTAGGAAGAGTTTCCCAACTGAAAGGTCAAACTAAAGGCAGTAGACGCCACATGATGGTTAGTTTCAGCAGATGCCAGAACTACACCAACATGCAGAACAAACAAACATGTTGCTCCAATAATGACCTTTCAGAAATAATCATGTCATGTATTCTGATTTTTTTTTTGCAAGTTACATCTAAATTGCAAGTGTTTATCTAGATATTTTCCATCAAACTTCACCTTTAAAGCATTAAATCAGCATTTATTACTTGGGAATTGCTTTCTCCAGGTTATACACCTTCTTGATGTGCTAAAAAATAAATAAATAAAAATACACAAAATAATGATCTTTAAAATAGCATCATATGACCCCTTTAAAAGTAACGAAGAAATATCAGCAAAAAAAAATTTATAATTATAATTTTAATTAATTAAGCTTACATTATTTATTTATTTATTTATTTATTTTTACTTTTTGTATTTTAATTTTATAGAATAATATACCTTTTTAAAAATACTTATATTTTTTTTAATTACAAACCCAAACATAATGCAAACTCTATTGCTGATAAATTAGGTTTCTATCCTGATAATCTAATCTTAAACAAGCTAATCTTCTGCTACTCATCTAGACATAAACATATAATTCATATAGGGCCCTATCATACACCCGGCGCAATGCCGCGCAAGGCGCGGTGCAAGTGTTTTTGCTAGTTTCAGCCCGACGCAGTTCTCATTTTCCCGTCCTGCGCCACGTTGTTTAAATAGCAAATGCATTTGCACCCATTTGTGCGCCCATGGGCGTGCTGGTCTAAAAAAGAGGTGTGTTCAGGCGCATTGTTGGCGCGTTGCTATTTTGAGGAACTGAAAATAGACTGCGCCATAGACCAACTCAAACCTGGTCTAAAGTCTGGTGCAATATTTTTTCTTTGTTATTTAAAGAGCGCGTTAGTAATATGAACCTATAGGCAGGTGCACAACGCCCGTACACTTTGCTTATTACACACACACAGGGATGCGCAGCAGCACACAAACATTTTTAAATATGAAAAATTACATTCCGCCATGTAAACAGCGAATCCGCCATGGCGCGAGCGCAACTGGCTTTTAAAGGGGATGGGAGATGAGACTCTGATTGGTTTATTGCACGTTACGCCCAAAAAACTCCCATTACTCATTAAGAGAATAGGGACAACCCGTTTAGACCATGTGCCCAAAAAGCTTTTATGGACTCAACAAAGAATTCACAAACCTTCACAGCCAACAACACGATCAGGGTTAACATGAGCAGAATGAATTGTCATGAACCCCTCTCATTAACATTATACGAGCCACATTACTTTACAGCATACAGCTCTGAATCGTTTTACAGCGGGTCACGGGCTGATAACATTAAATGAGAGATTAAAAGAGACATTTGTCACATGTGTTGTGAGGTCATATACGGCCTGGCTGGTGCTCTCCACCCTTGAATCAACAGAGATGGATGTCTATAAAGCGCCCTCTCGTCCTCATAGGCCAGCTGGTGTTGTGTATATTTGCAGATGTACAGTACACCGTGTGCCCTTGGACTGTGTCCTTTATAATGTGGACAGTGATGGAATAAAATGTCATGGATATCTAGCCTCTCGTTTTAGCATGAACATTTATTTCAGTTCCTGAGAGCGACCCATATATCACATATAGAGTAAATAATCTGACAATAAGAGTCTAATAGTTTCCAGCACTCCAGCAGATACAGAACACATGGCTGCTGTATGTGTACATTTATAGCACTGATGGTAACATTAGGTTTTGACAAAGAGTTACGGGATCGTATGACAGTATCAACCACAACTCACAACTCATCACAGCTGACCTCATTGGGTTTGTTTTGCTGCTTTCTCAGAGTTCATCCCTTATGAATTTGCAAATCGTGATGATGATGCGATGGAGTAAAGGGCAATGTCATATTCCTTAAACAAACACAGAAAGCTTTGCATTAGTTGTGTAATTGATGCTTTATCCATTTTATCATTCCTGTGATGCCGTATTTTGGTCATGCAAATCTGTCTTTTCATAAACTGGCTAAATGAGTATTTCTACAGCAGTGATGCACCAAAAAGCAACTTGCAAGACCATAATGGACAGTGTTGGGGGATGTTGCTTTTAAAAAGTATTTTAAAAATAGTAAAATAAATAAATAAATAAATTGATTTTTAGATTAGATTTAGAATTTTTATGCTATAGACTTAGGATATAATGTATCAGTCATATGGACTACTTTTATGGTGCTTTTATATGTTTTGGGGGGGGCTTGAAAGCCTGTATACACTATGAATTTCCTTCATTGTACAAAATTATGTACAAGTCTGCATTTGTTTGATAAAAAATACAGTAAAATTGTCAAATATTATTACAGTTTAAAATACAGTTTTCTATTTGAATATATTTTAAAATGTAATTTATTTCTGTGATGCAAAGCTGAATTTTCAGCATCATTACTCCAGTCTTCAGTGTCACATGATCCTTCAGAAATCATTCTAATATGCTGATTTTAAGAAACATTTATTATTATTATTATTATTATTATCAATGTTGACAACTTTACTTAATTTTGTGGAAACTGGGATTCTTTGATGAATAGAACAGCATTTATTTGAAATATAAATCTTTTGCTACATTATAAACGTTTTACTGTCACTTTTGATCAATTTAATGCATCTTTGCTGAATAAAAGTATTTATTTTTTCAAAAATATAAATCAAATCCTACTGACCTCAAACTTTTGAAACGTTTTTTTTTTTTTTTTTTTGAAAATTCATATTCCTTTAATGCGAGTATATGCTGAGTTCTAAGCTTGACGAAAGAAATAAAAACTTGACATTGAAGGTTTTGACCCTTGAAAGAACATACTATATGTGTGGGCGAAGCAAAAACCGCATATGTGCGTCAAGCCTCTCATTGAATTCTAGAAAACATTAGCTGTCAAACTAGTCAAAAAGAGTACAGAGAAACAGACTGAAGCTAAGTTAAAGAAGTTGCTCAGCTACAAAGAGCTCTATTTGCTGAGAAATTATTATTCTGTGCCTAGACCTGCCTGAGTATGTTTTCTCTTCCCCAAGGAGGTTTACTGTTCGGAAAATCACTTCTCTATCCCTTCCACCATCCTATTATCCAGTTCTCCACCCTTCATCTCACTCTGTATTTGTTTTGCTGTGTTCATGGGTCATCTACAGGTCTAGGAGGAGCATTTGGGGAGGCTTCAAGGAGAACATATCCTTAGCTTGCTCATTCCTTCACAGCCCCGCTGTTATTTCTGGACGGTGTTGGAAGCAGGTGTCTCTACTTTGCAAGGGTGTAAAATTTAGTAGGTACGCTGAGGACATGTCCCTACCAATATCCAGCGACTACAAAATTGTCTCTAGCAATAATTTTGATCAAACAATTAAACATCTGTTATCTGCTGTTATGTCCCCACCAATGCATAAATCAAACCTATACACCCTTGAATGAAACAGCATGTTGCAGACGCACCGTTAAGCTGCCCAGGTCACGAATCTGTGTATACAGCTCCACTAAGTTGAAAATTTGTGCGTTTAGCATCTTTGCCCCATTAGCTCAAATGACTCATACACTTGTTTCAAGGCAATCAAATCACATGTTTGTGACCATGTTATTCCCAAACGTTTTTTGTCAAACAACAGTGCCTTATGAACGAATGAATGAAACGCATTTGTCCGTGTTTCACTCCGTCTCGAATCACGCTCGCGGAAAGCGCTTGAGAAACAGTGTCTCTTCCGGTATGCTTTCAACTAGTTTTTTTAGTCTCGAGCAAGACTGTACGACATTCACATTAAATGATTTGACTGATTTTTAAGTAGAAAGGGCGACAGCTCACCGCATTAAAAGAAATTATCATTCATGTTTTCATAACCGCTGGCCAAATTCAAAAACGAAACTAAAATGAAATCATCTTTGAGAGCAAGGGGGGCCCCTGGTGTTTCGGGGGCCCTACGCAGCTTGCGTATTTTGCGTATAGGGAGGATCGGCTCTGTCAAACAAACCCCTCTGACCTACAGTTTAGAAGTAGCTCTTGAAAACTGAGTGTTAATAACTTAACACATTTGCAGGGTCACAGTTCTCTGACACTGGTTCACGGGTTTGCACTTACGTATAATAGGATTTAGCAAATCGTAAGCATATTTGGCATGCTGTCTTGAAGGAGGGCTCCGAGCTCGAAATATAGCCCGCATATATAACTAGAGGGCTGCATTGGGTTTGGGCTCCCGCAGGACCCAACGCAAATCTCGCGAGAGCGGGCGGTTTTACCTTTGCTGCGGGCGGGAGTGGGCGGTTCGAAAATTTTGTGGGAGACCCGCAGGGAACGGTGGGATTTGGCGTGTAATAGAAATGGAGTCAACACATTAAGTTGAGAAGAAAATTAAAGCAGCTGTTTACTTTGACAAAAGCAAAGCAAGGCAAGTCAGTGCGCTTTAGACCATGCGCTTAGATCGTTAAAACAGGGTCCATGTTGTGGAAATGACATTTTTGCTATTATTGCAGCTAATTGGCAGCTAGCAAGGTCTACTACATTAGTTTGGACTCTTAGCATCTTAATATACATGAATTAAACCGTAATATACATTTATTTTTAAAATGTAGTTCAAAGTACAGAATTACTAAGCTGTATGGTAAGGACACACAATAAATACTGGCACAGAAAAGATGATATTTACCTTATATTTTTGGGATCTTGTGAGTGAGGTAGTGAGGTGGCCCAATGTGACAGCAATGTGCTCACGTGCTAATTTCTGTTTCCAAAGAAACTAGATTTGTTTGTCTTTGATAAAATGTAATAATAAAAGCCTTTTTTCATTGTTGCGGTAAGGACTCAAAAGTGTGGGACAGGCACATTTAGTTCAAAAAATCATAAAAATGATCAGTAAATAATAAAAATTATTAATATGTATATTAAACAATTCCATTTGAAATAATGTCAAATTTTAATTCAATTAGCTTATTTTACGTATCTCAACATTGTGACCAAAATGGTGTTTGGACCTATAAATGCGTCATAATTTTATATTAAATCACATGAATCATTAATTATATACTTTTATATATTATATATTTTTGTCAAGGTGTGTAATGACACTGTGAATATATTTATAAAGCATCATATGACAAATTTGAACATAAATCTAAAATTTCACTGCTGGGACTTAAAAGTGCCCGTAGTTGCAGAAACACCCTTAAACGCAATCATGTTTAAAGCCTGCTATTCTGGATGTTAACTTGAACGAATATTTAGTCTGAGTATTTGTGTACATTTTTCACAAGCTCTGAGAGAACGTCCGCGGGAGCGGGTGGGAGTGGACACACGCAGGTTGCGGGAGCGGGTGGTCCTGGTCAGAAATTCAGCGGGAGCGTGCGGGTGCGGGTTTAAGAAAACAGTAGGGCTCTAGCCCGAACCCAAAGAACTCCCCCCTCCCTAGTATGGAATGAGAATAGTTTAAAAGTGAGGCAAGTGAGGCGCTGGGGTGGAGGAGGAATGCCGGAAGACTGTCATGGGACAGAGGTGAGTTGGCTGTGTATATAAATATATATATACATATCATGCTAATTAAGTTGATGAACTAGACGAGCTCCACCTGTGCTGAATTGGTTGATTATCTGATCGTGCTCCTCCCGAACCTTGTTAATAAAACATCATTTAATTACAATATGACATGCAAGTAAACAACTACTGTTCAACTATATTTGTGTGCGTCTGTCTAATTTATTACTTTTGAGTTTTGTTTTGTTTGATTTTATTTTAAATATTTCTACTTTTAATTCTTTTTAGTTTGAAAGGATTTAATACTTATTTTATAAAAAAAAAAATATTTTCTTTTAATTTTTCATTTTTAAATTAACACCTTTTAATCAACCATGCTTTAAAGCCACGATCATTTGCAACTTATTTTACTAATGTAATCTAAAACCTTTAGTAAGTTTTCAGAATAGCACGATATTCAATGAGACTTGATTTAATAAGGAATTGATTAGATTATGAAAATCGAGAGACATTCATCACAAAAAAGGAAAGTCTTTTAATTTTGTTAAAAGACCCCCCCCCCACCCCCATGCAAAAATAAAACATTTCTTGAACACTAAATCAGCATAGAATGATTTCTGAAGGATCATGTGACACTGAAGACCGGAGTAAGGATGCTGAAAATTCAGCTTTACATAACAGAAATAAATTACATTTTCAAATATATTCAAATAGAAAAAAAGTTATTTTAAATTGTAATAATATTTCACAATATATCTGATTTTACTGTATTTTTGATCAAATGAATGAAGCCTTGGTGAGCAGAAGAAACTTCTTTCACAAACATTTCTGGTTCTGTTTTTGTTTGTTTCAGTGAAAGAATAAAAAAGGTCATTGCGACTTTTTATCTCACAATTCTGACTTTTTTTTCTCACAACTTCAGGTTAATATCTTATTTTGATTCTTTTCTAAGAATTGTAAGTTTATATATTGCTATTTTGACTTTTTTTTATCCCATGGCAGAAACAAGCTTCCACAGAAACAACATATTCCAAATAAAAAAGTCTAGTATTCATTGCAAAAGAAAAAGATTTAACAGGTTTTTACTGTAGCATTTTTACAGTCTTTTACCGTTAAATTCACGGTCATTTTTTACAGTGTATGCATTGCAGAACCTTCACTACACATGTGAGCAAAAAATGCAATGCGATTTTATACATTGTTGCATTACGAAAGGTGTTTCGTAATTATGCAATGCATTCTGAGTGTAATAGTTTGCTTTACAGCTCAACATCTGCCATATTTCTGGCTTGTACAAAGACAGAAGGAGATTCAATTCACGAAAAAGGCTTCTGCATTTGTGTATATTGTTTGGCACATCTCAAGAAATGAGTTTATACGTCTGAGGAACGTCCGGAGGGAATTTATCCTTCTGTACACACTCGACACGCACTGACTCATTCAGCCCGTGATTAATAGTCGCCATGGGATCGCATCAGTTTAACCGCACACAGCTGAAGAAAATACAAAGACTGAGAGAAACCAAAGGACTAATGAAGGGATGTCAACCAAATTGCAATGACATTTTAATCCACCATACACTCAACTGGAGGTCACCATTCACAAAATATTGATTACGTTCATAGTTCTAGTAATAGCGCTAGCCACAACAGGAACTGCTGGGATTGAAACTGCTCCAAAACCACACGACTCAATGAAGATGAGAAGAGGACAGAGGGGAAAAAAGAAAAGATGGAAAGAAAAAAGAAGGAAAAGTGTTTTGATTTAGCCAACTTGCAGTAAAAGTGAATAAGCGTATTGTCAATTGCACTTAGTATTAAAAAAACTGACTAATCACAATTTGATTGACCATTTTTCTAATTAAAGCAGAAATACATCATCAAACTCTGTGGAAAGGCACCATAGAGTGCCGTATTTCTGTAGCAGGAACTGCTGGGATTGAAACTGCTCCAAAACCACACGACTCAATGAAGATGAGAAGAGGACAGAGGGGAAAAAAGAAAAGATGGAAAGAAAAAAGAGGGAAAAGTGTTTTGATTTAGCCAACTTGCAGTAAAAGTGAATAAGCGTATTGTCAATTGCACTTAGTATTAAAAAAACTGACTAATATCATGTTGATTGACCATGTTTCTAATTAAAGCAGAAATACATCATCAAACTCTGTGGAAAGGCACCATAGAGTGCCGTATTTTTGTAGTCCAATCCAAAAGTTTGCATCAGCCTTGTCCCCTTAAAAAAAAAAAAAATAAATAATAGGATTTTTCCACTGGTTTTGGATTATTGCAGAAAAAGTTCCATTTAAAAAAAAAGTTCTTATTTACTGTATGATGCATTGTTCACCAAGAAGATTAGCAGAAGTCAAATGTTAAAGTTAGGTTATATAAAGGAACTAAAACATGGTAGCACAAGTTTCCAACAACTCTTTCAGTTTTGAAATCTAGTTGTAAACTTTAGTTACAAAGTAGAGTTATAGTTTGCAAGAGTGTGAGTATAAACACAATGAGACTCTAAAAGTAAGTAGTGAATGGATGAGTTTTCATGCTCAGTGTTGACATTTGATGTCCCCAACAACCTCTGTAGTTGCGTTTAGCAAGACAAATAAAAATTGTGGGATAAAAAAATCACGAGTGGGGTGTTACTGATGTATTTTATGTTGTAGAATTAAACATGAAAATATCTTGAGTTTGTGTTCACCACAAACCTTATTTCAGGCCAAAAACCCATTTAAAAAAATTGTCGTTTTGGAGGCCTGAATTTGCAAACTTTTGGGGAAAAAAACAGGCTTCAAAGTGCACGTTTTTGAAAACTTTTCCATTATTGTCTCCATGTAAAATACAAAAATGCAAATTTGTGAAAAAGGTGACATCATGCGCATGTGTATTACATGTTTGCATAATATTTCTTAAAGTCATATCGCCAACTACTGGCCTGTCATGCATAATACAGCATTTTAAGTCGTTTTTGTGGATCCAAGTGAACGGAATCATTTTGACAACATTGTCGTCTGTACGTTGTAAAAAAAAAAAAAAAAACTTTTATGTTTTCATCGTTGTCGCGTAAACCCTTACACTGACATTTCGGATGCACAGACAAAGGCTGCATCCAAAATCACATACTTCCTTACTATCCAACTTTTTCCTGAACGTGGAAGTCTCGTCCACCTCATAACGGAAATGTGCTTTACATTTCCGGTCTCTGGTGTTTCTAGTCAAATTAACGCACAGCTTAACCCTGAGCACATTTGTATATTTAGTTATATTTAAAAAGTTTCAGTTTAATTAAGTCAATCTTTTTACCCCATTTTAACATGGATTTCTTTGGAGACCGGAACATGAGAGCATCCAAACGGAAGTTAGAATCCATCATGGCGACGCTCATCGATTACTCCGGAAGAAGGTGGATAAACAGGGGATAAAAAGCATGTGAACAGAGTAGTATGTCCGAATTCACAGTATTCATTAAATGGATAGTTCACCCAAAAATGAAAATTCTGTCATTAATTACTTACCCTCATGTCGTTCCAAACCCGTAAGACCTTCGTTCATCTTCGGAACACAATTTAAGATATTTTTGATGCATCCAGCGAGCACTCTGACGTATGCTGTTCTGTGTCAGCAGCACCGTGCACGGATACGCTGTTTACGCTGTTTACGTTTTGATCTGAACGTAAACAACGTTTCCACGTGCATACGTTGTTTACGCATGTGATACTCTCCAAAATGGCGCTATAGGGTGATGCGGAGGAGACGAATTGTTGAAAAAAGTCGTTAATTTTGTTTTCTTTGCACACAAAAAGTATTCTCGTAGCTTTGTAACATTACGGTTGAACCCCTGATGTCACATGACATGGATTATTTTAACGATCTCCTTGCTACGTTTCTGAGCCTTGGTCGTGTTAATTACATTGCTGTCAATGGGAGGGTCAGAGAGCTCTCAGATTTAATCAAAAATATCTTGATTTGTGTTCCGAAGATGAACG